>NC_068359.1:28236923-28539423 GCF_020536995.1 Dreissena polymorpha
ATGGTCATACCATTGGAACACACTTTGTGTTCAGGTGCCTGCGGCGGTCGACGGGCTTTTCCACCACAGTGTTTTGTACTGTTTTCTCTTTAAATCAAATAGTTTCCATCCGATCTTCATCACATTTGAAAAAAAGTTGTGTATCGATGATATCTAGGTCAACACAGAATGTGGGCCATGTTGGGTCAAAAACAAGGTCACGGTGCTGATTAGCCATTCACCATGGTTTCAAATAATTTCGAATATTATTCATTCAAACTTTGTCAGAAGTTGTATCTTTATGCTTTTTGGGTCAAGGTCGAACATGGGTCATGCAAGGTTAAAAACTAGGTGACAGGGTCACTTATTGCATTGCCGGTGTCTAATTCTTTTGACTAATTACCTCATCTTAGGTTAGCTTATTTTGCGACAATTTGGTATTCTTGCAAGCATGTTTGTCATGATTAAGTCATTCAAAAAGTATAAGCGGAACAGTTGATATATTTTTTAACGTTTGCCGATTTTCTGAAAATGATTGTCTGGTTTATTTTTTTCAGTTGACCATGGTGAAGTCTAGGAGTGACATTTGCTCGAATTATACTAGGAAGAGATGAAAAGAGAAGGACTATGCGGGGTACTTAAAAAAGAGAGAGAAAGAAGAAGAAAAAGTTACATACCGTCTTCGGAATTGTCCGAAACAGAGCGAAAAAAAGAGAAACAAAGGAAGCCTATTTACATTACAAATACACAGACATAAGAAGAGGAAGTGCCTTGTTTTATACCCAAGTTAAAATTGGTCATACCATTGGAACACATGTTGTGTGCAGGTGAGCGACGGGCTTAGTCCACAACAGTGTTTACTCTCTCTAAATCAAATAGTTTTCATCCGATCTTCATCAAATTTGTTAAAGCCGATTGCAGTTGATTTTTGCACTACCTTGGTGTTTGAAGGTTTTTATATGGCATGCAGTTTATTAACTGTTGTTTGAATATTGATTGTTCATGTATTTCATTGAGGATAATATTTAGTGAGCATTTATAATGCACAAAACAGCATCGGGTAGCGAACATTTCGAAAGTAGACTTCAATGTTTTGTGTTTAGTTTTAAAACTACATCTTTATATTTATCAAAACATATCATTGGGGCTTTTTAGATATGATGTCGCGTACAACTACAAATCTGTTTGTAAACGTGTACACTTGAATTCAAAGATCCAGATGATTTTTTTGTTTTGCACATAATCATGTGTATTAGTCGGCGTCTGTATGTTATGTCGAATGTGTTTTTTTTCACTAAGTTTTAAACTTACAATATGCAATGACATTTTAAACACAAAAACAAACACAGAATACATGTGACGATTTGTTGCCGATGGTGTAAGTGCTGAAATCTAGTTTTGAAATGTTCGCCACATTTGTATGAAATGTTCGATTCGGTTTAAAAAAAATTATCACTGGTAAGATATTATCAGAAACTTTTTGAAGTGTTCAGTTGTTTCATTGTGGTTGTTGTTGTTGAAGTGCCCATATAAACTATGTAATGTGAATGCTTACTTTGTAAACGCACAACTATAATTACTGCTGTATTATGGTTTCGTTTAGGCATAAGGAAATAGGCGAAAATTTCTGTTCTTAGTCATCAGACTTGTTCAAATGTTTTACAATATTGATTTGCATTATTAAAAAGTTCAGCAAAATATATTATTGTTATGTTTATGCACGATTTAATGCCCTTATATTGAAATATTCTCCGAGTGATTATCCGTGAAATGTTCGTTACATTTTACCTGCAAGATTGAACTTTACCTCAACTTAATGATATGTATATATCGTCCTTAAGTGGATTCGTTTCTGTCTATACATACATGAAAGGTGAAAATTCAAAGGAATACGTTAAAGGGAAACCGTTGTGTGCAACAGCGCACAATTTGAAGTTTTACCTATCGGCGTAACAGACAGAAAGTCGATTTCAATCTGTTTCAATAATCATCTTAAAATTTTATTTCTGAAAGTTTTATGAAATATTTGAAGATTGTGTCTTCGATTTACGTTAGTCAATATGTTAATTTTTGTAAAAGAGTTACTAAATGCTTGTATTTCTATACAAAACAAACAACTCAATGCATTATATTTGATGGCTAGAATGTCTCGGGCATTTCATTAGAGTAAAATAAACCTTTTACCGGTTCTACTTGGCAAGCTACTTCAAAAAAAGTAATTGAATGATGATACCAGCGTCTTTCCCTAATGTTCTAAGATGGTCAAAGTAACAAAATAACAGGAAAAAATAGAAATTGCAGTACTTTTATTTTTTTTCGTTTTCTGTTTCTTAAATCCAAATTTCCGTGAGAATGAGTGCAAAGTGCTTAGTGATTACATGTATAACAATTGGTTAAAGTGATCGTCACTTGGTAAAATATTAAAGAACAATGGATTTCTGTGAATGAAAGTACATAGTACAAACTGGTCATGTGGTCTCTGCGTCACGTCGTGTTTATGGAGTTAAGGAATACAATTGTTTAAGACTAATGCACATGCTTGAGACAAGTGCTCTCTAAACCATTCGTATATTGTTGAATTAGTACATTGATATGAAGTGAAATTTTCGATTTAAACGAAGTCACCAACATCAGCAGGGGAGAAGACTTCCACGTCGGCTTTTATTTATTGCAACAGACCTATTGCCAACCAGTGTGACAAAAAAAGAATAACTCAAACACAAACATTCATGCAATACACACAAATTAACTTGAAATTTGGTTTCTGTCTTTCAACGGTAAAATGTAAAGCATTGTGGATTGAAACCGGTTATATAGAGCTCCAAACAGTTTACTTGGTCAAAGACATTTAAATAAAGTGTTTAAAGACATTATAATTTATATAACAGCATCAAAATTCAAATCAAATAGCAATAAACTAAAATACAATATAATATAATACATTTATTTTGTGTAAGTATCTAATTATTCAAATGTTGGGATGCATAAAAGAGAAACAGAATCGTAACTTTCTGAGACGTATTGGAATTAAATAAAAACAGGTGTGAACTATACCTCACATGGTTGAATATTCAAATAATCGTCAGGCATTTCGGGAAGAATGTTTGTAAAACGCATAGCAGCTTACAAAACTGGATTATGTATATTCAAATAAATATGTAATACATTATAATTTACAATAAGATACCTGTTAATAATTTTTTACATTTAAATATTAAAGCAAGTTACAATAAAAAAAACATTTCATTTTTACAAACGTGATTGGAAATATACACAACTTAATTTGTCGCAGATTGACTTGAATTGGCGTGAATATTATTGAAAGGGTAAATTAGCTTTTAAATGACATAATATTTGATTTAGGATGATTGATTTTCCCATGACTTAGTAGCATCATTTCTGATTAAATAAATAGAGGATATTTGTTGGATTCGATGGAATATCGTTTTTATTTCACGAGTGATCATATACAATAATATTTTCACGAGTGGCGCAGCCACGAGTGAAAATATGTATTGTTTATGATCACGAGTGAATTAAAATCGATATTCCATCGATTCCAACAAATTTTCTTTTTATTTTATGCTTTTTGCACCGTTTATATACATTGTAAAAGAGTTTAACTGGATAATGTCGCTAGATTTATGACGTCATTTCGTCGAAAAAATGACGTCATTTCACAGTAAAACAGTGAAAAATATCGTTATTTTTCACTGTTATTTTTCACTGTTTCAAACAGTGAAATACCAGTTTTATTTCACTGATATTTCTCTATAAACCACCGGAAAGCATAAAATAAAGGTTAATATACGTTGAAGATACAATAAGATATCATAAGCTTCTAATTGGAAATTAAAAAGTTACCTACGCAGTAGACCTAGGGTTAAGATCGTGTTTACCGGTAGTTTTCTCAGCGAAGTTTCAAGTGTATGAATAAGGTAAAAAATATCTTACAGTAAGTTTGGTTGCGACAAAGTCATGGCTTCTCCCGGACACTCCCGCCAGTGTCTTGCAACTATACATTCCCATGTAAAACTTTGCAATGGTTACATGCGCATGAATGAAACAGACATAATTGTATTTAATTTTTTATTTTATTTTTTTATCATTTTTGTATTCGACTTCCCAAATAGAAAACAGTACGTACACTTTTTTGCTCAAAACGCACCATCAAAACGATTGCGGAAAAATAGCCTAGCGAGGGTATTTAAGTCTCATTTCAACTAGAAAAAAACTCTGTTTTCATATTAAATAAGGCTTGCTGATGACATGACGGTCAAAGTATCTGACTTCGGATTGTCACGTGACGTGTATGAGAGGGAATACTACAGTTCCTGTGACAAGACGACGAAACTTCCGGTGAAGTGGATGAGTCCGGAAAGTCTCGAATTCGGACACTACAGCTCGAAATCGGACGTGGTACGTACAAAACCGATAAAACATTATTATGTCTAAAATTGTAAATGTTAAATAAAACCCGCACTGATAAAATATGTAGACTATCCACAAAATGAAATATTATATGCATGTTATTCAAACCATCTGGGAAGGGTAAAACATCGTGTGTATTGCGTGTATAAATTGCCCTTACATTTCGCTAATAATTGCAGTGTTATACATGTATATTTATCTACTATAACGGTCATGTTGCCATTATGTTCGTACATGGAGATACCGTGTGTGTTTCAGTGGTCGTATGGCGTGGTTCTCTGGGAGCTGCTAACGAGAGGCATGTGTCCCTACCCGGCCGTGGACAACTGGGACATCATGCGTTACCTGAAGTCAGGCAGGCGGCTCGAGAAACCGGAGTATTGTCCGGATGACGTGTGCGTATATGTAATAAATAATCATGAATTTTTCAGCGAACTGAATGCTTCGTCCGATCGTTGAATGCCAAAATGATTCGTCTCTTGAAAACAAAGAGGCCATATAGAATTATGTGCAAAATGCATGGTAAACCCCGTCGTTCCCTCAAGAGTCGTATTGCATTATATTTTCTTGGGAAAAAATGTATATGATTATAAACAGACCAGGGTACTGCTTAACCCATTTATGCCTAGCGTCTAGAAAAAAGGCCTTGGCAAACGGTGTAGACCCAGATGAGACGCCGCATAATGCGGCGTCTCATCAGGGTCTTCGCTGTTTGCTTAAAGGAATTTTTGTGAGAAATATTCTAAAAATAGAAATAGATATACCGGACATCCCTAATTTTGGAAATAATTGATCCAATTTAGAAGGATGGGAGAGTCCACAATGCATAAATGGGTTAATAGAGCAGAGCAGACAGATGAACCAGCGTGTTAACATTTTCACCCAATTGACCCGCAGTCAACTTACGCAAGTTCAGATAAAAGTATAATCATCTGTTTTCAAACATGTAATATAATTACATTAAATTTTTAATAATATTCAAAACTATGTCAATGAACGAGGTGCTTTCGGGAGATTAAAATAAGCCTGGATGCAGTACTCTCTGTTGTGATCCTTATTTATTTATTTTAAGTTACTAAAGCGTTTGTATTTATCTTAACAAGGAAAGGGAAGTTATTGTGGAAGTTTAATTTTCGAAGGATTGCTTGATGCATTCTAATTTATTGAAACTGTCGATATAAGCTTTCGTCTTCACACTTCGTCTTATTAACGTTAAATATAATACAAAATGCAATTTTAATTAATTCAAAACGTTAACGCCCCTAAACGTTTTAACTATATGTGTATGTTTAACATATTCGATTGCTCTGATGTATGCATTTTAAGCAAAGCCAACATGAACCACTGAAACTATCTGAAACAGCGTTTTTTTTCACCTGTTTGGGAACAGGTCCTGTCCCCTAGAAATTGGGAATTTTTGAGTCGCGAAATCCTTCAAATTGGGAATTTTCGCGTCGTGAAATCCATAAAATTCGGAAATATCAAAAATCATACAAATACATCAACTGGAATCTATTTTATGTAGTAAACAATGCTTTTATACACTATCAATGGCATTCTGGGATAGGGTAGATCATAAGTCTGTATAACAAATACCAGTTTATTAAAAAAAAAGAACTGGTTTTCCAAATAGAATTAATGGGTATTGCCGCAATATAACTGAAAATTGTTTAAAATGGCATAAAGCCCAATTGAACAATTACTTTGTGTGGCAATTTGAGATAACTTGTCTAAATTAAAAGGACCAGCATATGACCATTGTTATAATGGAAAACAGAAATTTAGGTGGCTAAATTTATGCTTGGCTGATTTTGTTTTGTTCTTTCTTCAAGTAGTATTTTGAATTGTGACTCATTTTCTGGCTATTTATATAAAAACCACGATGCGAGTGTGCAAAATTGTCGGAAGTTGTTGACTATTTACTTCGCCGCGAGTATTTGAAGAGTAAAACGAGATTTCAGATTTCCATATTTGGGTTTGTTTACTACGTAAAGACGTCGCTACGAATAAAACCAAAACCCGGGAAAATATTTTGTCAAAGTCGGCATTTCGAAATATCTATCATTCTTTTCGGATAAGGGTTTTATTTTGTATATTGAATCTGTATTTAACGAGAACGTTCAATAAACAACTGTCACGAACATGTGAAACATTGTTATCGAAGCGTACAAAACAAGGTCAATTTTCATACTTGTTTACTAACTTCTGAAGTCGTTTTGAGACAAAAAAGATAGTCTATTTGGGATTTTTGAATCGATACGAGGCCGTTTTTATATAAACTATTTGGGATAAGACCGTTTTCTAAATTGGGAAGGGTCCGTCGGCGATTTTGGGACCAGGTCCGGTCCCGATTGGGAACAGGGCCGTTTACCGGACCCGTTCAAAGAAGGAAAAAAAAACGCTGTGAAAAAATACACACAATAAAAACGAATAAAAACACCGCAAGAACTTTATACAAAATGTAAGTTTGTTTTAAGGTACCAGATAATGCTGCGCTGCTGGCAATGGGAACCACGAAAAAGACCGGCGTTCTCTGAGCTTGTAACCAGCGTTCCAGAGATCCTAGGTCGCCGCGGGAGATTCGAGTCCAGCCGAGGCATGTCTGAAAGCAGTGATTGTAAATAGTAAACTCGGACGCGCTGCAGCTAACTCGAGAAATATTAGCTAAGCTAAGACTTGCTTTCAAACCCCGGTAAATTCCAGGCAATATGTGTAGGTAATAAGACTTATAAAGAAGTTAAATCATTTACTATAGGTCAAAATGAAATTAAATGTGAACAAAAAGTAAAACTTTTAGGAGTGGAACTTGATTACAAATTAAACTTTGATCCACAGGTTACAAATGTATGCAAAAAGGCAGCCAAACAATTAAATGTTCTCCAAAGACTAAGCAAATTCCTGAATGTAAGCACTAGGTTAATAATCTTTAAATCTTTTATCCGATTTAATTTTAATTTTTGTCCCCTTATATGGCATTTTTGTAGTAAATCCAACACAGAAAAACTAGAAAAGATACAGTTCAGAGCCCTTAGAATTGTTTTTAATGACTATGAATCTAGTTATGATACACTACTAAAAAAGGTTAACAGTACTACTCTTCACTTAAACAGGTTACGCCTCATTGCGTCAGAAACATTTAAATGTACACACAATCTTTCCCCAGAATATCTTCAATCCTTGGTTAAAGTTAAATCCTCTACCTATAATTTCAGATATTCAAACATCCTTGAGACACCACAAGTAAGAACAACAAGGTATGGCAAAAATTCCTTTCGTTTTGAGGCTGTACAGGTGTGGAACAGCCTCCCAGAGGATATTCGCACAGTCGACAAATATAAAGACTTTGTATGGCTGATCCGCACCTGGACAGGCTCAAAATGTAAATGCGCCATGCTTCTCACATTTTTTGCTTGCTTGCTTGTTTTTTGCTGTCCTGCTTATATTATTTATTTATCTGTCAGTTAACCCCTTGTTAAATTATCCTTGTATATAGTGTATATGAGTTTCTTGTGTGTTTAATAAAATAAAAATAAAATAAAAATAAACATGTATATATGTGTATATATGTGCTATGTAGATGTTTTTTTAATGTGATTAAATATGCTTTTTTATACTCCCTTCTTGTGTGTTTTAAAATGTTATAAACATGTATATATGTGTATATATGTGCTATTTATTTGTTGTACTATGTAGTTATTGTGCATGTGCTTATATATGCTTTTAAACATGAATTGTGTGCTATACTTGTTTGAATATCTTAAATTTTAATATAGGTCTGCAATGCTTTGTTTGTAAAAATTATAAGTGTATAACATATGTGTTAATTATGAACGGATGTAAAACAGCTCCAATATAGTTCTTAGGTATATTTCCCTTTGTCATATCTATGTGTAACTTACAAAATATTATGCTTTTAATGAACATTTTTTACTAATTTTTGTGTTTTATATGCTCTAAATATGTCCTTGTAGTATAAATGCTTATATAATATGCTTAATCTTTCTTTCTTTCAGCTCAATATACACTTGTTATATATATACAATTGTTTTGTCGGGAAATAGCTCATGAGCTAATGTTTATTGTTATTCTCATCCGACGTTAAATAAAGATTCTTGTATCTTGTATCTTGTAAAGTATCATCTGTGAACAGTTTGTTTTGTGCACTAAACATTTTGGAGTGCCCATGCGAAAAACTGTAGCTGCCGTTCTTTATCGAACTTAATCTAATATAAGACGGTATCTAAAAATATTACAATTACATTGTGAATTATATATAAAACCCATTTCCTGCGAGATTTGGCTTTTGTCGGACCGTATTAACTCATTCATACATAGCGTCTAGAAAAAAGGCCTTGGCAAACAGCGTAGACCCAGATGAGACGCCGCATGATGCGACGTCTCATCAGGGTCTGCGCTGTTTGCTTAATTTCTGTAAGAAATACTAGTATTCTAAATAACGAAATAAATATACTAGACATCCCTAATTTTGGAAATAAATTGATCCAATTTAGAAGGATGGGAGAGTCCACTAGGCATAAATGGGTAAAGAAGAGATATATCAGGCATGTAGAGTGTGGTTCCTAAATAGACCTGAAAGGGGCATTTTCGCGTTTTGGTAAATTGACAAAATTAAAAAAATTGTGTCAGATTCGGAAATTTTCGTTTTAATGATTATATTTGTGAGGAAACATTAATACTGAACATTTAGGTACATGCTCTAAAATAGCCATTATATTCACCTTTTGACGATTTAAAAACCTGAAAATTATAAAGCGTTGCAACGCAAAACTATTGAATAATTTGGACAGTTCTGTTGTTGTTGTTATATTTTGTGAAATTACGAGGATTGCGTTTATAAAGTATAAAATAGATTGTGCAGTGTATGAGCACATATCGCCGATTGGTCTAAGTTGTAGACTTTTACTCCAGGACTCAAAGGGTCAGTGGTTCTAGCCCTGTTGAGGGTTAATAATTTTTTCTTTTTTAAATTTTATTCTTGATTTTTTACCGGAGCTTTTTAGATCAAATGTTTAAATTAAGCAATACAAAGCATTAATTTACAAACTTCAAACATGCCAAAATCTGTGAAAAGGACCCTTTAATTGAGTAATCCTTCGAGGTATTTATTTCCCTTACATAAGAGACGCATTTAGCGAATACGAAAGAGGGTGGAAAGAAATACGTACTTTCAACAGGGGATAGTCTATTTTATTATACCTCACTTTTATTCACAATGCTAAACTCCCATAGGCCATCGTGGCATAGAAATACTGTCAGACTCAGCGGAAATAAATTTACTGTCCAAAATATACTGTATCCCGCTGCCATAGCAATCACGTGCCACCAGCGGGAAAAAATTTACTGACAAAAAATACTGTATCCCGCTGCCTTAGCAATCACGTGCGGAATGTTCGAAAATTATACTGTCCCATTCGCGCATGCGCAGTACGCAGTTTTGCATTTCCGTTGTATTTGGATAATTAAAATATCGATTGCAGCTGAAACTGTGCGTAGAATAGATTACTGCCATTATTAAAGCTTTGACAGGAGTCATAAAAAATCAATTTAGTATAAACGACACGCTTATATATATATATATATATATATATATATATATATATATATATATATATATATATATATATATATATATATATATATATAAAGAAATGGGCGTCTGATCATTTGTTTAAGACATCGTTTTGTTTTCTTATCGTCGTTTTATCTCTGTATTTCTGTATTTGTGTCAATAACCTGAAATTTTTTAAGTGAAAGAATGTGATTTCTTTGTATAATTAAATTATTTCGCGAATTAAGCTTGCAACACATTTTATCACAGATGCAAATCGCTTATAACAGACAACTTCTTACACACAAGAATTACAAGGCTTGTTTTATCATTTTGTCGGTGTATCAAATACGCACATTTTCAATTTTAAAAAAATAAATATTGGGCATTCAGGTAAAAATGAAATTCGCCATCAAGAACGTAGCAGTGTTTGCATTTCTATGCCCCCCTTCGAAAAAGAAGAGGTATATTGATTTGCTGGCTGTCTGTCGGTAGAACAGTCTGAATGTCGGTAGACCAGTCTGAATGTCGGTAGACCAATTCGTTTCCGATCAATAATTCGTCAACGAATTGACCGATTGGCTTGATACTTCACATGTGCATTGGCCAGCAGATGACCCCTATTGAAATTTGGATCACTAGGTCAAGATCAAGGTCACTATCACACTAAGTGTAAAAATCGCTTCTGATCAATAACTCGTCAACAAATTGACCGAATGGCTTGATACTTCACATGTGAATCGGCCTTGGACAGTAGATGACCCTTATTAAAATTGTGGTCACTAGGTCAAAGGTCACTATCACACCAAGTGAAAATAAATTCCGATCAATAACTCGTTAACGAATTGACCGATTGGCTTGATACTTCACATGTGCATTGGCATTGGACAGTAGATGCCCCCTATTGAAATTGTGGTCACTTGCTCAAAGGTCAAGGTCACTATCACACTAAATGAAAAAAGTTTCCGATCAATATCTCGTCAACGAATTGACCGATTGGCTTGATACTTCACATGTGCATTGGCCTTGGGCATAAGATGACCCCTATTGAAATTGGGGTCACTTGGTCATAGTTCAAGGACACTGATACACATTAAGAGTACAATGGTTTCCGATCAATAACTCGTCAACTGATTCACCGATTGGCTAAATACTTCCCATGTGCATTGGCCTTGGACAGTAGATGACCCCTATTAAAATTGTGGTCACTAGGTCAAAAGTCACTGTTACACAATAAGTGTGAAATCGTTTCCAATCAATAACTCGTCAACTGATTCACAGATTAGCTTGATATTTCACACGTGCATTTGCCTTTAACAGTAGATGACCCCTATTGAAATTGGGGTCACTATGTCAAAGGTCACTGTTACTCAATAAGTGAGAAATCTTTTCCGATCAATAACTCGTCAACTGATTCAACGATTGGCTTGATACTTTTCATTTGTATGGGCCTTGGCCAGTAGATGACCCCTATTTAAATTGGGGTCACTAGGTCAAAGGTCATAGTCACTGTCACAATAAGTGGGAAGGTGTTTCTGATCAATAACTTGTCAACGAATCGACTGATTGTCTTGATACTTCCCATGCGCATTGGCCTTGAGCAGTAGATGACTCCTATCAAAATTGGGGTCACTAGGTCAAGGTCACAATAAGTGTGAAACTTGTTTCCGATCAAGAACTCATCAACGAATCGACCGATTGGCTTGATACTTCACATGTGCATTGGCCTTGGACAGTAGACGACCCCTATTGAAATTGGGGTCACTAGCTTAAACCTCTGTTTGGAATGGAATATGTCTCCAACCGCGGAACACTTGTCTGTTTTGAAACAGTATCTTTTCAGGCTTGTGCCATCTCCCTGCTTCCACTTCAAGTATGGGGGTAGATATTCTTATACGAGTAAACGCAATTCTTAATTGTGAAACATTTACTACAGTTAAAAATTGCTGGAACGTAAAGCTACTGTAAAGACTAACTTCTACATCTGGTCGTGTTTTGCATTTCACTTGACCAGGTTTGGAAAAAAAAATCAGATATTCGTTGCTTAGCTATGGATTAAATATATTAATATCTTCTACCCCTTTAAAAAACATTCTTCACTAAAATTATCTAATAAATCCCTGAGAGATTTAACCCACGACTTTTTTGTGGGTATATATCATGATCATTAAATATAATATTCTAAACGATTATGTACGCGATTGTAATATTTTAACCCAGTTCTTTAAGACACACATAATATGTTAATTTATTCAAGGTACACGTCCCAGTTCTCCATTAACGAAATTATTTTGTGTTTGCAACCTCACACCAAACACTTGCTTACAGTATTGTATATGTATTCTTTCAATCTGAACAGTCACTATTTTTTTACCCCCATACTTCGCAACCATAGCTTAAAATAGGTTCAATAAGTTTCTTAAAAAGCTCAAGTCAATAATACTTTGATATATCTGGGTATTTAACTAAATTTGCTTTTAGCTTGAAAATTAATTTAAGAGCCTGTCCTGAGAGAGCATCATATGTTAATGAAAAAGAACCCCAGTGGTAAACTTTGTTATCCCCACGCTTTTCGGAGAAAAAGTGAGAATAATGTGCTTATCTCTGCCGTACGTCCGTCCGTCCTAGCTACTATCTCCTCCTACACTATAAGCACTAGAACCTTGAAACTTAGACAAATGGTATCTATGAGCATATGTGCGACGGTGACGGCGATGGAATTTTGATCTGACCCCTGGGTCAAAAGTTATGGAGGTTAGGGTGGAGCCGGGTCAGAGTTTTTCCTGCGACCGCGATTCGAAAAAGGCTTATAACAACTATGTCCCTTCGGCGGATATTGCTTCCATATTTGGTATGCATGTGTATCTAGACAACACCTTTCCATGCGCATACATTTTTTTTTATCTCTGTGACCTTGAACTTAATGTCACCGTTCAGGTTTCGAAATCTGCGACCACGATTCGAAAGAAGCTCATAACTACGGTGTCCCTTCAGACATTGCTTTCATATTTGGTATGCATGTGAATCTATATAACACCTTTCCACGCGCATACAATCTTTTACCCCTTACCCAATGACCCTGAGGTCAGCGTTCAGGTTTCGAAATCTGCTACCGCGATTCGAAAAAGGCTCATACCTACCGTGCCCCTTCAGATATTGATTTCATATCTGGTACGCATGTGTATCTGGACAACACCTTTCCATGCGCATGAAATTTTTGAACTTGGGTCCGCGTTCAGTTTTCGAAATCTGCGACCGCGATTCCAAACAATCTCATAGCCACTGTGTCCCTTCATTTATTGCTTTCATATTTGGTATGCATGTGTATCTGGACAACACCTTTCCATGCGCATAAAATGTGTGACCCCTGTGACCTTGACCTTGAAGTAAGCGTTCAGGTTTCGAAATCTGCGACCGCAATTCGAAAAAGGCTCATACCTACAGTGTCCCTTCAGATATTGTTTTCATATTTGCATAAAATGTTTGACCCCTGTGACTTTGACCTTGAGCTTAAGGTCCGCAATGAGATTTTGAAAACTATTGTGGTTTTCTCCTCCGCATGTCCGTCCGTCCGTCCTCGCCACTATCTCCTCCTACACTATTAGCAATAGAACCTTTAAACAAACACACACTGTAGCTATAAGCATATATGCGACAGTGTACTATTTAGAATTTTGATCTGACCCCTGGGTCAAAATGGTCAAAATTTATGGGGGTTGGGGTGGGGCCGGGTCAGAGATTTTCACTCATTTATTTAGGTTATTTTACAATAACTTCTTCATTTCTACACCGATTTACTTCAAATTGATACTGAACATCTCTTATGACAATACGGTCAATCTCAACTATGCATGGCCCCATAACCATTCCTGGGGCGCCCCTGGGTCAAACATGCGGCGTGGGGATACGCGTCGGCCTCTGCCGCGCCATTTCTAGTATAAGTTTAGAATGCCATTATTTTGTTAACTTATTATAATATTATTGTTAATAAAGTGTTAAAAGCAGAACACACACTGTTGTCACTGATATAAATAAAAGAAACCATGGTCTTAAAACATTGCCAAAAAAATTGTATATACTTTGCAAGTACAGTTGCTTGCATATTTAATACATACGTACATAAGCACATGAATTATGTTACAGGGGTGTGTACACGAGCAAAGTGGTTAGTTAGCTGACAATACGCTTTATTATCATTATCAATTTTGGGTAAATTCACATGCCAATAATGTCATTGCTGTATATATACATAAACTGGCCCTTCTATGTGATTTTAGCCAGCTCATTAATATAATCAGTTAATGCACATAACTTGAGTTTACCGTTTTATTTATACAATTCAACAGTGTTCACTATGTTTCACTGTAACCATATATAAGAATACTTGACCGACCACAATCACTTTCAAACTTGGCAAATATAAAATTAAAACAAGTTAACCACAATGTCGGTTTCAATCAAATGGGCAAAATCTTTAACAAGATGGTCAAGATGGCCCTAGTTCGCTCACCTGAGAGGAGTCAGTTCATTCAATCTTTACCAAACGTCAAACTTGTCCTAGATATTGTCCAGACAAACATCCTGGTCTAGTTTCATCATTACGGAACCAAAACTCTGGCATATGTTTTTTTTTGTTGTTGTAAGATTTGACCTGATGACCTATATTTTGAGTTGACCCCCCTTACCAAACATCAAACTTTGCTTACAAAAATAACAAGGGCTGTTTGTAAAACATGCATGCCCCCCATATGGGCTATCCGTTGTAGTGGCAGCCATTGTGTGAATACGATTTTTGTCACTGTGACCTTGACCTTTGACCTAGTGACCTGAAAATCAATAGGGGTCATCTGCGGGTCACGATCAATGTACCTATGAAGTGTCATGATCCTAGGCAAAAGCGTTCTTGAGTTATCATCCGAAAATCATTTTACTATTTCGGGTCACCGTGACCTTGACCTTTGACCTTGTGACCTCAAAATCAATAGGGGTTATCTGCAAGTCATGATCAATCTACCTATGAAGTTTCATGATCCTAGGCGTATGCGTTCTTGAGTTATCATCCGAAAACCATTTTACTATTTCGGGTCACCGTGACCTTGACCTTTGACTTAGTGACCTCAAAATCAATAGGCGTCATCTGCGAGTCATGATCAATCTACCCATGAAGTTTCATGATCCTAGGCGTATGCGTTCTTGAGTTATCATCCGGAAACCATTTTACTATCTCGGGTCACCGTGACCTTGACCTTTGACCTAGTGACCTCAAAATCAATAGGGGTCATCTGCAAGTCATGATCAATCTACCCATGAAGTTTCATGATCCTAGGCGTATGCGTTCTTGAGTTATCATTCAAAAACCATTTTACTATTTCTGGTCACCATGACCTTGACCTTTGACCTAGTGACCTCAAAATCAATAGGGGTCATCTGCGAGTCATGATCAATGTACCTATGAAGTTTCATGATCCTAGGCCCAAGCGTTCTTGAGTTATCGTCTGACAACCACCTGGTGGACGGACCAACCGACAGACCGACATGAGCAAAGCAATATACCCCCTCTTCTTTGAAGTGGGGCATAAATATTATGACCAAGATTCATAAAATCTGAAACAAAATTGTGACCTATAGAGTGTTTACAAGGGTTTTGTATAATAAAATGAAAATTTGGACAATCTAAGGGCAATAATTATGGCATTAATTATGTGATATATATAAAACCAATCTTTTTACCAAATTTCATGATGAATGGGCAAAAAAAGTGACTTCTAGAGTGTCCACAAGCTTTTTTTACTATGTATAAATATAAAAAAACTGCCCCCCCCCCCGGCAGCCATGTTATTCAACTGACCGGAACCATTTTTGAACTTAACTCTCTTATCAAGGAAACACATATTCTGACCAAATTTCATGAAAATTGGGCCAAAGATGTGACTCCTGGAGTGTTCACATGTTTTCACTATATACATATAGAGAAAAATGCCCCGCCCACTGGCGGCCATGTTTTTTCACAAATCTGGACAATTTTCGAACTCGTCCGAGATATCAATAAAACCAATGTTTTGACAAACTTTCATGATGATTGGGCAAAAATTGTGACTGCTAGAGTGTTTACAAGGTGTCTTTATAGTCAAATAAGGAAAACTGCCCCTCTTCCTGGCAGCCATGTTATTCAACTGACCGGAACCATTTTCGAACTCAACTCTCATATCAAGGAAACAAATGTTCTGACCAAATTTCATGAAAATAAAGCAAAAAATGTGACTTCTAGAGTGTTCACATGTTTTCACTATTTACATATAGAGAAAAATGGCCCGCCCACTGGCGGCCATGTTTTTTCAACGATCTGGACCATTTTCAAACTCGTCCGAGAAATCAATAAAACCAATGTTCTGACCAACTTTCATTATGATTGGGCAAAAATTGTGACTGCTAGAGTGTTTACAAGGTTTCTCTACAGCCAAATAAGGAAAACTGCCCCGCCCACTAGCGGCCATGTTTTTCAACGGATCGGAACCACTTTTTAACTCAACCAACATATCATTAAGACAAACATTTTGACAAAGTTACATGAAGATTGGGCATGAAATGTGACTCCTACAGTGATTACAAGTTTTTTCTGTTTTTTTTTCGACCTAGTGACCTAGTTTTTGACCCGGCACGACCCAGTTTCGAACTTTACCGAGATTTTATTTGGACGAATCTTCTGACCAAGTTTCATGAAGATCGGACAATATGTGGCCTCTAGAGTGTTTACGAACAAATGTGGAAGGACGGACGGACAGACGACGGACAAAGACCGGTCACAAAAGCTCACCTGAGCGATAAGGTGAGCACAAAAAACAAGATGTGTTTGTGAAACACTATGTCCCCTCCCATATATTTGACCTTTGACCTTAAAAGATGACCTTGACCTTTCACCACTCAAAATGTGCAGATCCATGAGATATACATGCATGCCAAATATCAAGTTGCTATCTTCAATATTGCAAAAGGTATGGCCAATATTAAAGTTTGACACAAATCAACAAACAGACAGGACAAAAACAATATGTCCCCCAGAATAGATTGAGGGACAAAAAAAGGTTGAGGAAAACAAAAGGATATAATGGTCACATACCAAACTTCGTGCCTTGCTGTTTAAGAGAAGATTTTGAATGTTTTCACTTTTATACTGTACAGGAAACCGGTTACAACACTGTGGAGGCAATTTTGAATCAGGGGCACCATTTGAACAAACTTGGTTGAAAACAACCATGCCATGTATCATGCTAACTACCAAACCCTTGTGCATAGGGGTTGCAGTGATTTTTGTCAGTTTAACTACATATATGAAACACATGTTATATCCATGTGACAGTTTTGAACAAATTAAGTGCAGATGCTCAATTTTTGTTAGATGCCAAATACCAAAACTCTGGAGCTTATAGTTCCAGAGAGAAAGATTTTTCAAGTGTTCAGTATATAAATACTATGGCAACAAAATAGATGCAGGACAAGGCAAGTTTTAATTACAGGGGCATGGTTTTAACAAACTTGGTAGAGGAACACAATATAATTTTACTTTCAAATGTTAAACCTTCATGGCTTATCGTTTAAGAGAAGATTATTAATTAATCTTACTATACAAGTTTATATTAATCACAAGAAGTCCTAACACTTCTCTTATCACGGATTTGTGATATTTTTCTGTTTAAGATATTTCTTCAATTATGTATCCTCATGTGCTTCTACAAGTTACCACTCGTGTTAGATGCAGGAACACACACTCCTCATACTTGTACAGCCTTTCTCGTGAATGTATCCTCATGTGTGTCTTCAAGTGACCACTCTTCTTTCATGCTTAACCACAACTCACACTTGTTCCTCTCTTGAATGTATCAACAAGTGTTTTTTCACGTGTCTACTATGTTTAAATGAAAAGCCACACATATCCTACTTATACGGTCTCTTTTCTGTATGTATCTTCACGTGTTGTCAAGGTACCACTCTGTTTAAATGCTTTACCACACACCTCACACTTGTACGATCTCTCTCCTGAATGTATCCTCGTGTGTTTCTTCAAGTCAGAACTCTGGTTACAAGCATAGCCACACTCCTCACACTTGTACGGTCTTTCTCCTGTATGTATCCTCATGTGTGTCTTCAAGTTGCCACTCAGTTTAAATTCTTTACCACACTCCTCACATTTGTAGGGTCTCTCTCCTGAATGTATACTCATGTGCTGCTTCAATGTACTACTCTCCTTACATGTATAGCCACACTCCTCACACTTAAACGGTCTTTCTCCTGTATGTATCCTCATGTGTGTCTTCAAGGTACTACACTGGTTACAAGCATAGCCACACTCCTCACACTTGTATGGTATCTCTCCTGAATGTATCATCATGTGTGTCTTCAAGGTAACACTTCTGTTACATGCATAACCACACTCCTCACAGTTGTACAGTCTCTATCCTAACAGGTGTACAGTCTCTCTACTGAATGTATCCTCATGTGTGTCTTCAAGTCACCACTCCTGTTACAAGCATAGCCACACTCCTCACATTTGTACGGTCTCTCTCCTGAATGTATACTCATGTGTTTCTTCAATGTACTACTCTTCTTACATGTATAGCCACACTCCTCACACTTGAACGGTCTTTCTCCTGTATGTATTCTCATGTGTTTCTTTAAGTCACCACTCTTGTTACAAGCATAGCCACACTCCTCACACTTGTAGGGTCTTTCTCCTGAATGTATACTCATGTGTTTCTTCAATGTACTACTCTCCTTACATGTATAGCCACACTCCTCACACTTGAACGGTCTTTCTCCTGTATGTATCCTCATGTGTGTCTTCAAGTTGTTACTCAGTTTAAATTCTTTACCACACTCCTCACATTTGTAGGGTCTCTCTCCTGAATGTATACTCATGTGTTGCTTCAATGTAAAACTCTCCTTACATGTATAGCCACACTCCTCACACTTAAACGGTCTTTCTCCTGTATGTATCCTCATGTGTCTCTTCAAGTTACCACTCTTGTTACAAGCATAGCCACACTCCTCACATTTGTACGGTCTCTCTCCTGAATGTATCCTCATGTGTGTCTTCAAGTCAGAACTCTGGTTACAAGCATAGCCACACTCCTCACACTTGTACGGTCTTTCTCCTGTATGTATCCTCATGTGTGTCTTCAAGTTGCCACTCAGTTTAAATTCTTTACCACACTCCTCACATTTGTAGGGTCTCTCTCCTGAATGTATACTCATGTGTTGCTTCAATGTACTACTCTCCTTACATGTATAGCCACACTCCTCACACTTAAACGGTCTTTCTCCTGTATGTTTCCTCATGTGTGTCTTCAAGGTACTACACTGGTTACAAGCATAGCCACACTCCTCACACGTGTACGGTCTTTCTCTTGAATGTATCCTCATGTGTGTCTTCAAGTTGCTACTCAGTTTAAATGCTTTACCACACTCCTCACATTTGTAGGGTCTCTCTCCTGAATGTATCCTCATGTGTGTCTTCAAGATACTACTCTGGTTACAAGCATAGCCACACTCCTCACACTTGTACGGTCTCTCTCCTGAATGTATCCTCATGTGTCTCTTTAATGTACTACTCTCCTTACATGTATAGCCACACTCCTCACACTTGAACGGTCTTTCTCCTGTATGAATCCTCATGTGTGTCTTCAAGGTACTACTCTGGTTACAAGCATAGCCACACTCCTCACACTTGTACGGTCTTTCTCCTGAATGTATCCTCATGTGTCTCTTCAAGTGATCACTCAGTTTAAATGCTTTACCACACTCCTCACACATGTATGGTCTCTCTCCTGAATGTATCCTCATGTGTGTCTTCCAGTGATCTCTCAATTTAAATGCTTTACCACACTCCTCACACTTGTATTGTCTCTCTCCTGAATGTTTCCTCATGTGAGTCTTCAAATTATAACTCGTGTCACAAGAATAACCACAATCCTCGCATTTGTAACGTCTCTCTCCTGCATGTACACTCATGTGTTCCTTAAAGTTACCACTGTCTTTACTTGAATAACTGCTCAGCAGGTTTTTTGGTCGGATGAGGCAAAGTTCTCTGGCTAATTCATCTCTGTACCAGACCAGCAGCTCCTCACCTGAACCAATAGAAATATTAACAAGTTATTAAAAAACATCTACAAATCTTAAACTTTTTTTTCAACAAACACTGCATGTCTCAACTACAACTTTGTTACAAATGTGACTGATACCCCACATTTATACCTTAAAAATCTATCTGCAAATGTGTTAATTTTATAACATACAAATTGCACGTTCTTCTTGTTGATCTTAACATACTAGTATTCTATTTTTGATTCTAAGACTGAAATATAGAACAGGTTTTAATTCAAACTCAAAGTTTTGGTTATTTATGTGTTTTCTTGCTATTTCTAATGATAAATATTTTAAGGGAATGTTAAAGTAGAAAGGCAAGATGGTAAAACCAACATTATTTGTTCAAGATTGTTTAAACAAAGTGAGACGCCGGTTTTTTAATTACTTGGATTTACCTTAAATTAAGTGTTGTGTATATAATGGCGTTTATTAGGTTTTTCTATGACTGAGGCTGCATTATGCAAGGACATGGAGTGTGTCTAAGACAGCACTCAGAATTGGGAAGAAATTTGAATTAAAGCTGCAATGTCCAACTATTTATTTATTACTCTGAGGTATTCATATAGCTGTGTTGCGCTGTGGGGGAAATCAGAGAATCCAGAGAAAATGACACCTTTCCGGTATGGAGACAATCATACAAACTTCCATCCGCTAGTACAGGAAATTGAATCCGTTTTACCAAGGTAAGACTGCTCTAATTAGACAGATCCACATTGAACAGTCATACAACAGGGGTATATACCTGGTGAAACTGGCTTCAATGTGTAGTAATAGATGCCTCCTTTGTACTGGCATCCTACAAGGTTCCGATCTGCCTCAGTCATAGCACAGTTCACATATCTCATCCAGTTAGAGGTGGCTTTGGTCTGGGCATCCACAAAGTGACTCCCTTTGCCATCCTTATAGATCTGAAATGAAAAGAATCTTACTATAAACAACCAACAGTAAATATGATTGATACACAAGAAAGCCTGATACCTTATATACTTGTTATTAAGAGCAACATTGATAGACCAGAATACCAAAGAATGCACTTATAAACTAAACAGCGGCAATGATCATACAATATATTCTACAGCACAAACATACTAAGTAATTTGTTCTTATTTTTTTACTTTCATTCATGTAAAATAGTACAGTACTTTAACCCTTTGAATTACACACTAATTTTATATAAAGAATCGGCTTCACAAGATGAGTGAAATCTTTACATGCCAGCATGTTTACATATCAGCTAGAAATATGTCACAGATCCTTATGCCCAAACAACATACATTTGGACGCAGTCAAAGCAATAATTAATTCAACAGCAGACAATCAGAAAAAGGCCATTATTCAGTCAAAGCTATTGCTGTCGAAATTTCTCTTTTAACAACCATCTGCACACATATAACAATCAACTTTTAAAGTCTGAGAAAACTCTTCCAATCACTTAAGAGTAATAAAAAAGTAATAATTGAGACTATGTATTCTATAGTGGAACCAAACTAAGGGCCCTAACTCTGCCAAATCTTGTCATAGAAAAAGTTCCTTTCATAACTATTATCTCTAGAAAATAAAGATAACCCCACTATGAAAATGTGATCAATATCAACCAAGGACCCATTTTATCAAACTTCGTAGGACATCCTGACGTTACGATGCAATTTTTGACACGCCATAAATATGTAACCGTCACATTTAAAATTACTTTTTCTGAACATTTCCAAAGTAGCTGTCAAATATCCTTTATATTTGAAACATACAGATTGTAATCACTTATATTTTAAAATTACAAAAATAATCGTAAATTAACATTGTCGTACGATCTTTGATAAGACTTGCTGCAACAAAACTTGTTTTGTTGTTGCAATCATCTATGCATCTATGCGTTTAGGTCATTCATATTTGAAAGTTTTTACAAGAATCACCAAATAGATAAAGAGGCATTGACAACACAAGCATCAGAATTGAACTATAGACAAAAAACCATAATCATGCCAAAACTCCTGGAATGTCCAATGTATTTATTTAACAATCATCTACACAATAAAGTCATTAACAAGGGCTGTTTGTAAAACATGCATGCCCCCCATATGGGCTGTCCGTTGTAGTGGCAGCCATTGTGTGAATACGATTTTTGTCACTGTGACCTTGACCTTTGACCTAGAAACCTGAAAATCAATAGGGGTCATCTGCGGGTCACGATCAATGTACCTATGAAGTGTCATGCTCCTAGGCAAAAGCGTTCTTGAGTTATCATCCGAAAATCATTTTACTATTTCGGGTCACCGTGACCTTGAGACCTCAAAATCAATTGGGGTCATCTGCAAGTCATGATCAATGTACCTATGAAGTGTCATGCTCCTAGGCAAAAGCGTTCTTGAGTTATCATTCGAAAACCATTTTACTATTTCGGGTCACTGTGACCTTGACCTTTGACCTAGTGACCTCAAAATCAATAGAGGTCATCTGCGAGTCATGATCAATCTACCCATGAAGTTTCATGATCCTAGGCGTATGCGTTCTTGAGTTATCATCCGGAAACCATTTTACTATTTCGGGTCACCGTGACCTTGACCTTTGTCCTAGTGACCTCAAAATCAATAGGGGTCATCTGCAAGTCATGATCAATCTACCCATGAAGTTTCATGATCCTAGGCGTATGCGTTTTGAGTTATCATTCAAAAACCATTTTACTATTTCGGGTCACCGTGACCTTGACCTTTGACCTAGTGACCTCAAAATCAATAGGGGTCATCTGCAAGTCATGATCAATCTACCCATGAAGTTTCATGATCCTAGGCGTATGCGTTCTTGAGTTATCATTTAAAAACCATTTTACTATTTCTGGTCACCGTGACCTTGACCTTTGACCTAGTGACCTCAAAATCAATAGGGGTCATCTGCAAGTCATGATCAATGTACCTATGAAGTTTCATGATCCTAGGCCCAAGCGTTCTTGAGTTATCGTCTGACAACCACCTGGTGGACGGACCGACCGACAGACAGACCGACATGAGCAAAGCAATATACCCCCTCTTCTTCGAAGGGGGTCATAAAAAGTATGCGCAAGATCCAACCATTTAATAGTTAAAGAGTAATCAAATTACAAGCTTTGGGGTGAACAGACAAGCTGAGGGCCAGAGGGGCAATTACATTGTTTAATGCCTCCCACACTGTGGTGGTATTATAAACATTAAATCCCCTTTATAGACTGCTAGATAGAGAATTCATTTGTGGAAAATTCAGGACTTTACTTGCTAACATTTAGACTTTTTAAATTAACCTCGCATTTCAAACTACAAATATGTATCAATGCATCAAGCTTAGCATCACCTTTCCCTGCCAGCAATGCCCTGACTTATGGTTGTCAGTGATGATATCTCCCTCATACGGTCCAAACATGATCCTGGATTCCAGTTCCTCTTTGGAAAACACCCCAAGACCAGCTCCAGCTATTTTGGATGTTTTGATTTCAAGGCAATCTGGCAAGGTATGCTCAGCTTTAAGAGGATCTTCTTCTGGCACCTGCAGTTTATATTAAAGTATATGTAGTGTAAACACTATTTGTATTAGAACAATAAGTTCATATTTCAGGCATTTCTTATAATAATCGACATTATAAACGGTAAAATACTTTCTAAGTAACAGTCTCATATGCCCATGATACTTTATACCAATACTTTATCATGATAGCATAATAGTAATATTTTTGTTTGTTTTTTCCTTATTTTTCTTCGACATGTAGTTTATGTTTTAAAATGAATACAGCTTCACCTCTTTGTCCTGTATGTAATTATAGGGTCCATGGACAGGGCAGTCCCCTTCAAACTCCTTGTTGCATTCTCCACAGTCTAAGAGAGCAACACATGGCAATAATCAAACTAAGTCAGGTCAGCTGCCAAAACATCAGATTTACAGAACCCACTTATATGTATAATGAAAAGTATAAAATCTATAATTTAAAAAAATATCTGAAAGACAGCCTTTGCATCACAAGACTCTTTATTTCTATTCCCAGAGTCATCAGTTCACATAATTAGCTCATATGGTTCAATAAAATGCTCTTTTACTTTCTGAATTATTTGCAACACAAAATAGGACCCAAGTTCAAGGCACAATTGTAACAAGAGGGCTATGATGGCCCTATATCGCTCCACTGTTTTTTATGCGAAAAAAAGCGTGCAAATCGCATGGGTTGAAATGTACTCAAGCTTGTGACTTTCTCTTTCTATCCCTCGTCCCACTGGGCGCTTAAAGTTGGAAGAATGAGCATTTTATATATGCTTTTGAACTGATGGGTTATCATATTTACGGCCAAAAAAGCTTATAAATTTAATTTCTTTGTAGATATGGGATGATTAAGTACCAAATGCCATTCTCGACCTTCCAATAGACCATAACTCCTTCTGAAGAGTTTGTTTTCGTTTTGAAAACAGGACTTTCGGTTTCAAAAAGGAGAAATTGCTCATGATGAGCAATTTCTCGTTTTATCACAATGATTTCTACCCCACCCAGCTAATTTATAAATAGTCCTTTACAATATTATTTCTCGTCTGCAATCTCTTTCAATTTGGGGCAGTCCAAAATGTGTCGTTTGGTAAAGGGTTAACATTTATGGATAATTAACATGTTGGTCTACCTTTCACGCTCCACATTTATGCATTTATCTCTTATAATTAAAAAGTTATTCCAAGTGTATTTTGATTAACTTTTAGTTTGAGAAGAAAATAGTTTATTCATCCCATAATGAATAAATAGCAAAAACGCATAAACATGCAAAGTTCAACGACTTCCTATGGCCATGTTTTTTGACGAATCAAATTTTCTTGAACAACTTTTTAATGGGAGCCTTCAAATGATAAATTTGGCCCCAGGGGCATAATTTGAACAAACTTGGTAGAGAACTATAAGATGTCACTACATACCAAATTTGGTAGCCCTAGGCCCAATGGTTATGGACAGGAATATTTTTAAAGTTTGCACAAAAGAGGCTGTATATAAGCATATGTTCAGTTTTGTGACCCCCGGGGCAAGGTTAAATTTGAGCCCAGGGGAATAATTTGAACAAATTTGGTAGAGGACTATTAGATGTCACTACATACCAAATTTAGTAGCCCTAGGCTCTATAGTTATGAACAAGATTCTTAAAGTTTGCACAAAATAGGCCTTATTTGAGCATATGTTCATTTTTGTGACCCCCGGGGCAGGGTCAAATTTGACCCCAGGGGCATAATTTGAAAAAACTTGGAAGAGAACATTTGTGCAAAGTTTTATCAGAATTGGACTTGTAGTTTAGGAGAAGAAGATGTTTAAAGAAAAAGTTAACGCACGCACGCATGGCGGACACAGGACCATGACATAAGCCCCGCTGGCCTCTGGCCAGTGGAGCTAAAAATAAGTCAATAATTCAACTTTGTGACTTTAATGTTTGTAACTTCATGTGACCCACTTTTTATTTAGGCTAAGATATGAAAAAGAAACAAGTTTAAAGCAGGTATATACGATCTTGTCAAATATTTATTAATTAATATAAAATGTGTAAAAAACTTATTATACATATATTTCAATATAAACTAAAATAAAAGTTAAGAAGAACATGTGTCGAAAAATGCTAAATAAGCCAGATATTTAATTCTGAAATCGAAAAGGGCTGTACAGCCAAATTCGCAAGCATGTATATCATGCATGTACGATGTGAATCTAAATTTAGTTTAACAGTTCATTTGAAATTCCTGCAGTGATATCGATTCATACGACACACGAACACTCACTAAAAAGACGAATGCATCGGTTATTGTAGGAAGATATGTACGAATAATCTTCGTCACAATCGGCTCGGGGGGCTTATTTGTATTTGCTGCATTTTATGAAATTCGTCTTAAATGTATCATTTTTTTTGCATATTGTGTGTTATTATAGCATATTTGTATCAATATATTACAATTCAACACATATAAAATTCGTATAATCTCGCTTTAATCCAAAACAGCCACAAATGAGGCATTTTAACTTTTTTTAAGTGTTATCACTAATTTTCTCAGATTTGACCTAGGAACCTAATTTTTACCACATCTGAGCGAAATTTTAAATACATGTAGCTACTCTCAAGATAAACATTCTGACCCATGTTCTTCAAGATTGACTATTTATATGGCTTGTCATATGATAACACAGTGACTTACTTTTTACCTATAGTTGTACTTGGCATTGAAATTGTTATATAAAAATTCTGAGCAAGTTTTATCAAGATTGAATCATAAACAAGGCTTTAAAGGGTTAGGTTTGCAAAATTTTACCTACCGTCCTAGTTATCACTCAACTTAACCCAATACAATTTCCAATATTGCCAAGTTTAGAATTTTTACCAAGTTTCATCAAGATTGATTAATAAATGTGTCTTCTAGAGTAGTAATACAGATTTTCAATGATTTAACAAATTAGCATAGTTTTTAGCCTACTTGACACTGATTATAACTTGGTTTCAATATTTTCACAGTAAACATACTGACAAAGTTTACTATATATTGATTTAACTTGTGGCTGTAGAGTGGTAACAAGCCAAATGTTGACCATGCACAACACATGACACCGAATTAACCACTTAACTCAACTTGTAAACTAAGTGCTTAGGGAGCTAAAAAATATTGATTTGTTTGTTGATCTTTCGTGAGACTTTCTAGTGCAAGATACGGGTAATGGATGTTTTGTTCCAAGGCTTACAGAGAAAATGGTCATAATCACAAGGTCCAAGGTCATTACAGCTGGCTAGGTTCCTCTCTTGAAGACTGTATGTCTTGTCTTTTTCTAGGGACCTCTTTTTCTTCATTCTCTGCAATGGTGTTGAATACGAATAATATACATTACATTTAACACATTTTATTCCGATTACATTTATCTTTAACTCAAAACAAAAAAGCATCCCATGCAACAGGCTTACAGCTATAAAATATCTCATTCACAAACACACTCTACCTAAACAACAGACAAAGGGAACGCATTCTGCAAATACTGGTCACAGCAAAAATGTTATTCTTAACTAACGTCTTTACAATGTACATTAAGATTAATCAGGCAGTGAAAGATTAAGCAAAGTCCGCCAAGCAGCTAAAGGTTTTAAAAACACAAACATTTTGGGACATAATTCTGTAAAAACTTGTTGCAGCCAATGTTCCTTACTTTATGATAATCACACATGAAAGTCATTCAACAGTCAAAGTTTGAGGAAGATCCACCCAGCAGTAAAAGATGAAAATGGCGCCAGAATCTTCAGGACAGACACATGTAGGTATGGACCAGTACACTACTGTACAGTGCTCAATACCTCCCTATAATTGATTGCAATAAGAGGAAAACAAAATACTGGTTACTTATACATACTTTCTTCACATGGTCACCCTTTTCCTCCAATTTAATCTTAGCTGGTTCCAGGAAAGGGGATGCAGTCCTTGTCACTGCATTCTCTGCAAGCATATCATTAACATTAAACTTCTGTTATTACTAAGTAATTTTCCAACACCCTCTTTTTTCGTCAAAATATGGATTTTGTGTGACTCTTTTTTCTTATACTGGATTTCAAGTGTATTGAGTATCCATAATTTACACACTTAAACAAAATCACCATAATGTGAAAAATAATATTATTAACATTTCAGTAAGATTTTGGGTCCTCTCATCAATGAAATCCAATGCACCACAAATTTTCAAGACTGAAGTCTTACATCAGACATTCTAAAAAATCCATGAATAAAAGTTCCAAAGAAAAAGCAAGATTTTGTAAAGATTATTAAGATACTTAATATGCTGTCAACAACAATAAATCCATAGCACCTCTCAGAAGATTCAAAATTAAACATTCAACAAGATAACAAAATACTGATGCAGTCGTTTCGGTCAAATATTGAATGCATCAGAACAGCAGCAATAAGAAATGAAGAAACAATGCATGTGTTTGTCATCTTGGATCAGCTTGTATAGTCTCCACTTAAAGGGTTGAGTCGATGAGTGTAAAACTACTGTATCTAATCTAGAAATGTTCAACAGGTACAACAGTTTCACATTCAAGTTCAACCCTCAACATGCTTTTCCGGGACAACACTCACTTTTATTGTATTTCGGTTCCAATGAAATCACTTCTAGCTTATAAACTACCTATTAGAAAGCAGACGACATTAATTTGGCAATACTTGATAATGCAAGGGCCTTAATATAGCTGGGCTTACTGCAATTCAGCTGATTATCAAATTTGATGGATATTTTATGCCCACAAACATAGCCACCATGTTTCATGATGATCCCATGTAAAAAATCGGATTAAGTGAGCAGGCAAGGTAAATTAAGCCTTTTTACAAATACTGGGCCAAAACTACGAACAGCTTAATTCAATCTGGCTTGTTATAAAAACTGTGCTTTGATATTATTACATAATAAAAAAGTTTCATGGTGATCCCATGTTAATTGGTTAAGTTATTGAGTTCACATAATTCACCTCCATCTTTTTCCGAGTTCGAATGCCTTCGTACATTTAAGTTGGAGTATTGGTCCATTTGTATTGTCCCTCCACCCACAGCTGATTTAGCACAATATTCGTAAACATTTGAAAGTTCAATCTCTTTCCTTGTCAGATATACAGAATTAAGGTTGGCCAGTTTAGCTTGATTCTCTGGTGTTCTTGAATGTGTATGATCACATAAAGCATTGTGATCATTTGCTGTTGTATTTCCATTGTCTGTTTCTGTCTTTATATACTGTTTAGCTATACCACATTCATTATTGATGTCATATGTTGTTCTATATCTTTGGTCTTTACCGGTAATTGGATTTAGAGACTGTTGTGTTGCTCCACATACAGAATGGAGCTCATCTTGTGCATTTGAATTGGAAGTCGTGGTTTTTTTCACACATACAGACTTGAAGCAAGCTTGGCTGGAAACATCTTTACGCATAACTTCACATTTCGTCAGTTCTGATTTCACACATTCAGAGGTTAAGCCACCTTGTTTGCTGAAATCTGGATGTCTCTCTTCCCATAGAACCTTTTCTGATTTGGCACAAACGGAATAAAAATCAGAAGCCATATTATACCATTCATCAGTCTCAATTTTGACACAAACAGAGTTCAAGTCATCTTTTGTTTGGTCAGAATTTAATGTCTCTGGATTTACCCTAGCTGATATAGTGTTTACACTAGTTTGGGTTTCCGAATCAAAGTCCTTTCTAATTTTACACTTGCTTTTAAGGTCACTTTCCCAGGTATTGCTTTCTGTCTTTCGTTTTCTCATTTTGAACTTTTTGGAGGCCGTCACACTTATCTGTGTATGTGTGATTCTGAAAAGGTTCATTCATAGGCAATTTCATGAGACAGAATATATGGTCACAACACTTACAAATGTGTAAAAATATTGCAAACCACTTTACAGTTACAATCATTACATTAAGTGATCTGAAAAACTAATCTTTATATATTAGTGCTTGTGGGTTTTTTTCAATATTTTTTTGTATGCAGGGTTAAGATATGAATTGTTTAGGTAGGCCAACTTGTTTTAAAGTAGGGCTCTGGTCAACAATACTGGGTAATGCGTACTGTGCAATAGAAGCCAATCCCTGAATGATTCAAATGAAAGAATACTATCCTCTACAAACATTTTTATATTTATTTTTGCATGGTTTTGAAAACTTTATCTTGACATAGTAAAGTGTGTTCCTTGTTGTTACCATTTTGTTTCATCATCAAGTAATAGTGATGATCATGGTATCGACCGATTTGTTTTTCGATCAAAGGTGGTAAAACTTAGTAAGCGGGTTCGAATAAATATTAGCGGTCATGTACACGGCTTCAAGCTCATCAATAAGTAAACAATAACAATACATTTTGATTGATACCTTAGAATATAATAATTGAAAAAGGTGAAAAAAACTTTTTATTGTTAAAATATTAAAACAATGACTATAAATAATTAAATAAACATAAGCATGCAACAAACAACACTTTATTTCAAATCCTTTTTTTAATTCATGAACACAATGAACATTATTACACGTGAAAGATTATTTTCTGTGTTTATCATGTGTATTATTCAAGTAAAACTAAATTAAAATAAAACTAATCGAATTAACTTTTATTCAACCCTCATAATAGTTTATGGACGTTTTGTTCCACTACCCATATGTGCCACTGATATTTGTGCTGAAAATGGGTATATGTTTCATCCCACTGAAAATGTATGGCCGGATAAGTGTGAATAATACTGTATATTTGTGAATCAGAAAGAGATGTGTATTAATGTAGTAAATTGCAACAGTGTTAACAACTATAATTATGTATAAGAAAAATAAAAATGACTTACAGTATACTTTTACTACTGAGGGAAATGCAGTCACATCATAGGCCTGGGACCGCACACAACACGTGACCAGATCCATTACAAAGAGGAATTCTGAAATGTGTAGCTCTAATATATTTTCTTTGTGTTTTGTACGCTGTTGTATTTTTTGTATATTTTTGTGTACTTGTGCATGGAAACATTTTTTAAATATATTTATCTATTCATTTTCCATATTGTTAATGTATTATATAAACATGTAAAATAAAGAGAAGAAGAAGTAGAAGAACTCTTTATATTTTTAATGTATAAAATGAAATATGTAAAATTGTCAACTGAAATACATTTTAATTAGAGGTGCAACAATTCGATCCGATGCATCGAAAATTGGTTTTAAATGCGTCGATTCAATTACGATACCAAACCTACCGAATTCGATTCGATTTTTTAACAAATAGACATATATAGACATAGATACGTTAAGCCCGCTGTACTCCGACTATTTGATACGGGAAGGTATAGTTTTTATCTTTACCTGTAATTACGACGAGCGCGCTTGGTTGCTTATTACTTAAGTCATCAAATCAATAAGCGCGTTACGGTCTACTTTCGGAAAAAGCGTCAAAATGGCTGAACCAGTTGTGGCAGACAAATTGAAATTATCAGATGCGCCCAAGAAGCTAAAATCAAAAGTGTGGTAGTATTTTGGGTTTCGGGATGGTAGCCCTCCCGATAAAAAAAGTGTAAACTCTGCTTCACGGATGTGGCGTACCCTAAGTCCGGCTCAACCACTTATCTAATGCAACATGTCAAACGCAAACATAACGTTGATTTAGCAAGACTAAGAGGTAGCACAAGTGCAACTACTCAAGTCGCCAGCCAGAAAAGTGGTTCTGCTTCTGTTGGGAATTTGTTAAGTTTATTAGAGAATGTGATTTGTCCTACAGGTAACAGGTGATGCCGTCACGGTACAATGGTAGACATGCTTGTAGCGGTTTTGGGTATAAGTATAATAGTGATAGTACTATCACTCCACTGATTCCAGATATTCTTATGATTATGTATTTATTTTTTATATTATTGTGTAGTCACCATAATCTAAATTCTTCTAGTCAGAAGTTTATTGGTATTAAAATTGAGTCCTAATTTGCTATTCTTTTTTATGTGTTGTATTGAAATATTGACTTTGTAAGACAATCGGCAATTTCTTGCTAAATAGTTCTTACAAATGTTAATTTAACAAGCTTTCAACACTTTTTAAAACACTGTTACACCAACCAAACTATATCAAACAAACACACAAATGACCAAGATATCTAGGTATGCAACACATTTGAAAAGAAATGTTTATTTTGAGGCAGAAGAGTGAATATATGATAAAACTAGGTTGGAAGATGAATCGAATCGAAAAAATCGGTATCGGAGTGTCTGAAATCCAAATTGAATCGAGCTGTTGGTGAATCGTTACAGCTCTAATTAATTTTAATGCATTTTTTTAATCATCTTGAAAACACTTGAAATGCATGTAAAAAATACATTTAACGTGAATAAACGTTGTACAGAGGTGACAATAAAAGTGCGAAAGTTTCCCGTTATCATTCGCACCTAAACGGTATTATTTACAGCTATCTGTCTAAATATTATCAGCGGGACGACATGTCCAATGCCTCCCTAAATAAATAGCACAGTCACGAACTGGTAGTGGCATGAAATGTCTGTCATTAATATTGTTTGCTTTTTAATAATTTCACAAAATAGAAACATACACAGGGATTTCAATAGATTTTAAAAACCAGGAGTCAATGACCCCTGGACTGAAATTTTGAGGAGTCAAATTGAAAAATGGTGGGGTCAATTTTGAAGCGCGTTAATTGTGTTTTTGTCTTTATTATTCAATTTTTTAGATAACAAATTAACAATATACTCTTAGAGTAACACAATATCTTAAAAAGTTATACTGCTTAATTAAACAACAATACCATGATAAATAACACAACATATTTTAATGAATTGGTACATTTAATATACTTCCTTATAGTTATAACACATTTAAGTCTTTTAACACATTTAAATTATTTAAGATATGTACCGGTAGCACCTTTTCATCACATATTTATCGTCTGACATTATATTATCATCATCCCTATGATAGCTTTTCTAACAAAACACAATCAAAATGCATGGAACATCTAGTATATCTATTACTGTTTATCCGAATACTATACATGTCCGAAATATGTACACTTTGGAATGCCTTACCTGTAGTAGTTTAACTTTAATAATCCAAATTTTTCTTGTTGTTATCGGGTTTAACAAACCTTATCAAATGTTTGTTAAATCCAGTTAATGCTTTCTCCATTATTGAATCTCCATTTCTTGCAATTTGAATCGCCAGCTTTGAATTGAACGCGGGTTGAATGTTAAGTCCGCTATTTACAATGTCGAAGGTCATGACGCAGCAATTTAATTCTACTCGGATAATTTATATCTTATCGAGAAAATGTGTTTTCTCAATGTTCATGTGTAGAATTATTACTTGTTAGTATATGAAATGAACTGTGATTCCAGTTTATATAAGATGGGTGTTACTCGTAATTATCGGTGGATTAACAACTGACAAAACTGGCTGGACTTTGATATACTATTGGATCTACGTAATTAATAGACCTTTGATCAATATGGTTTTTACTTTAATTAATTTTGCCGACTTTCTTTAACCGTGCCGTCTGAAAAGTCTGCAAAAAACCTGCAATTATCGGATGGGCAATCAATTATCACGTAATCACTGCTGCTAATTACCCAGTTAGTGGGCACGCACTATTTAGACGGTGACATGTGTATTGGAAGAGATGAGATAAGATAAACAACGCCCGGGGTATTCCCTCGATTATAGACGGTATTAGACCGAGTTTCAAATGCTGAAACATTAATTTCAATTAGGAGCACAGCGGGATTTATTACCATGGAACACGAGATGTTAACTGACTGACGCAAGGGTCAAATTTTCGACGCGTCAAAATGACACACAGCAGAAAAAAGGGTTGTGTCAAAAATGAGTCATTTTTAATTTACTCGCGTCAAAATGCAGGATTCTGCGTCCATTGAAATCCCTGATACATATTCTTTAATGCAAATACTGGTTTTATGCAAAGTCTAACAGCAAATATTGATCGAATATCATAGCATTTATCAACTTACCAATGTGTTGTCCATTTGTAACACTTTTTTTTGTTTGATTAGATTTAAGGTGGCAAAGGATATATTTTTGACCAAACTCCGAGTTGTAAAAGGCTGCAAACAGTCAAATCCATTTCATCAAAACAGAAAGTGACACAAGAAAGACTTTGTGTGTCAGTGTCATAACATAGGCAACATACATTGAAAATACAACCAAAAGACAAGACTGGCTTCTTCACTTGTGAAACTATGGCTCTAGATCTTTCCCCCCACCCACCTCATTTTTAATGAAAAATTGAGAAATGTGACTCATTTCATGGCATGCACAGTATATTCAAACAGAATGCAATCCTAGTTTTGGCTATATTACTCATTAATTTCATCTATGTGCTATGTTTATTTACCTAGGAAAGTGTTTCCCATACGTTTAGAGTTTTCACAATTTACCTTCAAAATTCTGTTCTGTTTCTGCAGCGTAAAATATTGACTTCCGCCAAAAGTGAAAACCTCCTTTTTGAAGATTAAAAATTTCCTCAACCTCCGCGCAGTGATTTGACGGGAACCAGCATAGTTGGCTCTTGTATGTGAGAGCAAGGAACGACAACTCTGCATGGAGATAATCATTAGTTTCAATGTTTTTATCCAAATTTTGAGACATTTTTTCTAAAACCTAACACAAGAAATACATCTTATAAATACCTAATTGATTTTTAAAGACCATAGGTTACCCATACCCTAAAGATATGTAATTTTAATTCACCCCAGTGCCACCTAACCGGGAGCGAGGAATTTCTAGATGGGTCATTACGGTCACATTTCAAAATGGTAACATCACGCAGTCCGGTTCCCATGATAAAATTTTGTTAAAAGTTTTTTCTAAAGCATCCACTGCTACAAAAGACCTATAAAATGTATTTTATAGGTCTTTAGTGCTACCATATGCCAGTAAATAAATTTCAATAGCCATATATTTCTTTTACCAATAAAAAACGCATGCAATTTTTGAAACATGTAGATTTAATACAGCACGTCTTTCCGTAGTACTGGCCCTCTTAATGAATACATGCGAATTTTGGAAGTGAACAAATACAAATCACGTATGTGTGATATGTCAATCTATAGTTAAATGAGTATTCTTGGACATAACAACGAAAACTGCATTTAAATCCGCGATGTTTTCACAAAATACTCGCTTAATTTAGCTCACTGTAGTAAGCTGTTTCATGTAAACTGTCTCATAGTATAGGCCCTTCTAATTGGTTGCTTAGATTTGTTACTATGCGCATTTGCTTGCTCTAAATAAAGTAACTTAATGGAAAAAAGAAACTCTTCCTTATGTTGTTCTTAAAATAGTTTTATATTTTATAAAAAAATAATCGGCATATTAAACATTTGATAAAGCTACTTCCAATCCATAAACAAACTAACATAATTGTGTGTTACGTAATTAAAAATCAAATCATCGCCCTGGAATAAACATGACCTACTTTCCAACGAACACCGTAAATCATGAGAATGATCGTCGTAATAGTCATGGATAACATTCAAATAAATTACAACTTCCAATAATGGAACAAAAAACATCAACTTCCCAGTACTTTTTGACGGTTTTATCGTTAAAGGCACGATACTATGAGGAGGAGCGATACTATGAGAGTAAGAGATAATACCTCTATTACTACCGACTTAATAGTATGCAAACTAGGACTAAATCTTTATTTGGTGATTACTTCGTACACACCAGAAATTTATTGTAAAACATGTAAATAATCTGAAGCAGAAGAAACAAACAAGATAACAGAAATCGTCTTCATCGTGGCATATTGGCGATAGTAAATAGAAGAAGAGGCTATAGAAGTTTTCAGCGCCACAGACGTCAACCTTTAAAAACCACAGACGTTGAAACTCATCCTCAAACGTGCCCATGAGAAGCATTAATATACATAATTGCAATTAAACAAATGTACTTATTTAATCTAACAAAGGACTATATAGAGTTCGCCACCACAAAACAGCTGACAAGACTTCAGCAGTTCAACGGCACTCTCTACGTCGACTGCAAGCCGTTTTGTCAACTGCAGTCTGTACATGCCTTGTTGCGACACTAATATTCATTGAGGCAGATGCCCCTACTCTTGGTCATGATGGCAAGAAGAAGAAATGCAAACTATGTCACAATATTTGGGGCGAGATTAACCAGTTGTCCAAAGCTTTATGATGGACCTTGAGGTCGGTTTGTTTTACCTTTTTCAATCATTCGGTAGTCTTAGTCGCGTTATTCATGAGTTATTATGGTTTAGCATGTTAAATCATGTAGTAGTGTGAGAAGTGTTATTCTATGTGTAATTATGTAAAAAGGTAGATGCCAAATCTTCATTCAATCTTTACATTTAATATTTCAGCACTTTTGTGCGCGCTTAAGATGGAGCCAGGCTGTTGTGAGGTGCAGGATTACGTGACTTTGTTGGGTTCCAAATTACACGTTATAGACACCAGTAAGTGCTGCATAAAGACATATTTTTATGCTGCTTATGGCAACGTGAAATACTGCTTATGGCAATGTGAAACACATAACATTTACTTTATTTTATAAGCCTGTGTTCTTATCAAACAATCCATGTATACTGCACGATAATGCTTTACGCAACGTGAAATGTTGTCACCGATTTAAGACGTATTCAAAGCTTTATTCTTAAACCTGAAGATACCGACACAAACTGCAAGAAAAACTGTCTTTTATGCACTAAACATTTGTGCAAATGAATTTCATTAACATGAGATCTTTGCAAAATTAAAGTTCTTTACGTTGTGCTTACACTCTGTCCAGCCCGTGTGTAAATTCCTGATATTCCCGTTGATTCTGCACCCTGATTATCGCGTCTCGGTCTGCAGGTTTCATATATACATGCATGCTCTCGGAATAACCGCGCATTATATCCATTGTATTAAGGACATGACTGTGTGGTAGGTGTATCTTGACGATAACCAAAGTCAGTTTGCGATAACCAACGTCAGTTTGCGATAACCAAAGTCAGTTTGCTTTGCATGGTTTGCGGACACATCCCTTTTGGCCAAAACTTTCAGTTTCAACACCTGTTTTGTGCTCTTTTTTAGGGGCAACTGTGCTTTTTTCGGTCCTTAAGAAATATCTCAATATCAATATCAAACTCTGCCGGCTAGGCCCTATCTGATTTTTGTGTGTATGGTTTTGCCAACATCTATCTCGTGTGTAGAGGAAGATCCGGATTGCATAATCTACATTAGCAGTGAGTGCACGTTTAGACCGTACTTAACCTTTCTGGGACCAAATGTCGGCGTCAAAGTTGTCGACCACGCTTTGGATCATACCAGCGTAACAATCGCAAATAGCGCATCAATTCTTGTCTCTCGTTGAACTTGTGCCTGCTGATCTTCAAAACCATTTGACAAAATAATTATTCATTTTGGATACACATTATGTCCTACCAGATTAATAAAGTGAGTTAAGATATAAATAGCAATTTCTTAAATAACAAGAAGGTTGCATTTCAAGTAAATTACACCAATTCCGTTTACAAATGGCATCAACGTTATACATAGTGCTAATCTTCCGTATTCACCAAGATATTAATATCCCCATATATGAGAACAATAACAAAGTATTGGCGTGATCATCGAGTCAACTAAATTAAACTTTTTATTTGGTGGACAATGCCCAAATGTTTATTTTTTATGTTTGTAGATTTAGAAGGTATCATTGTGTGCATCAGCAGGTAACCTATTTAGTTATATGGTCCATGACAGGAAGGAGATAAACAAAAAGCCCCATTTGTTCATAACAATTAAGGTGTTGTGTTAACTTGTTTTTCACCAAAATTCCAATCAACGTTCTGAAGTGTACCACTATCTCGGAACACTACTACTTAAGATTGATCAAGATAAATAGAGAATTAAAGGTTACTGACCGATCGTTGTGTAATATATCAGCACACCATATGAGCAAACGGTTTATTGCTTAAATCTTACGGAGGAGTCCGGAGATAGCCGCTGTATCACGATTGATATATCAGGTGATGCATTGAACAAGGCTCACCGTTTCTTAAATCGTGCCAAGCTTGTTATATGCACACCACGCAGTAACTTTCTTTTATTTGTATCACATCTCAACGTCCCCATTTTAAAGTAATAATGAAATATAAACGCTACGACGGTGCTTTGTAGGTGGTAATCAATATGTTGTTTTGAGATAAACACGTCAATAACGGCGACATGTGCACTTGCGCTTATTTTAATCATCTTATTTGACCAAACTAACCGATGGTCGAACTTTTTTTGTTACGGAAACAAAATACTAATATAATAAGCAATTCAATCGTGCGTCGAACATACGGTAGATCTTAAGCGTTCAGATATTTAATTTGAAAATAAACAAACGATTATTTTGCATTACGTTTTTCACTTTAAAGAACCGTGTTCCTTTGTTTGAACGTTCTTGGTTGTGTATTGAAACTGACCGTGAGGTCTCGGGTTCGCTTTCTGTGAGCGTTCTCGAGATTTCACAAAGAGACATATTGTTAGGTTTATACTCGAAATGAACCTGAGAGTGCCTCAATAAGCGTTGAAAGCAAGTAAAATAAGTTTAATAAGTTGTTCAGTATTGGATGTAAATAACATGACTGCATCGAATAAATTGCACAAGATGCAGATACGTTACATTTTTTATTCGTACATAGCATATGATTAACTCGTACCTTTCACATTTATTATTCACGAAATAACACACGTATTTTATAAACAGTCATTGCAAACAGTTTCAATGAAAGCCCGAAAACATGATCAGCATACTGACGTCTTCATCCAACAAGGCGCATTCGATGTTGACCTCCTCGCATTTCACGACATCTTCCTCTGCGGTCTGGTATCGATCCCCACCACCTTGTTCATGATTAGATTAGCAGTCAAAATAAGCCAGTGCTTTCAGAGCACGCTTCCTGCTTTGACGGTGAAGCCTTTTGTTTAGCTTGGATTATTTTTTTTGCTCACGTTTTTCGTGTTTTATCTCTCTCTCTCTCTCTCTCTCTCTCTCTCTCTCTCTCTCTCTCTCTCTCTCTCTCTCTCTCTCTCTCTCTCTCTCTCTCTCTCTCTCTCTCTTTGTTTTCTCAATTTCGTGTCGTATTTTTGCTGGATCCGTTTCGTCATTCTCTGTATCCCATCTCCGTCGTATAATCGCCTCGTGCCAACTTTTCACAATCTTTTTCATGGCTGTATGTGCAGCGTGACTCTATTTCTATTGCTCATGACATTCTGGTGTTCTATTTACGTCATGTGTTTTTGACGTCATGACGTCACATGTGTTAAATCACAGTTGCGGTTAACAATTTAACATAGACAGACAGACAGACAGACAGACAGACAGTTTATTCAGGCTTATACAAATATATTCGTTTTCATGCTTTAATACACACGTAATTCTTTGTCAAGTAACTAGGCATAACAACATAGCACTAAATACCAAATAATTGTCATTAAAGAATATAAATACAGATAAAACAATAAGATATAATAATAATAATATTACTATTATTATAAAAATGTGATTCTTTACCATTTAACGCATTGGAAAAACCCAGCGATCCGAAATAATGTCATGCAATTTATATATTTGAAATAAAGGTTTAATATTATGTCAAAATTTATAAAAATAAAAAAATGTTAACATTTGCGAAAAAAGGCTAATTTGTTTAAGTTGTACGCGTAAATTTTTCTTATTTTAGAGATTTAACCCTCAAGTACAACTTCCCCCAATAAGTAATATTGCACAAAATCGGACTGGGCATTTTGATCGAATCTGCGACCCATTCGTCATCGTGTCAGTATTTAACCACAGAGCACGGATCTGCTTCCAATCAACTTTTGAACTTATTTAATTAAACCAGCTTATTTAACCATATTAAGACTTTTCGCATAATTTGAACGAAACGGTTATATCTGTACACACATGGATGCAGTAGCTCCCTCGTTGGAATAACAACAAATAATTATTTTAATCTAATTGTTTACTTGGTCGGATAAGAGTCATACGCAAGCTCGTGAAAAAGTAATTATATACATCACTTCACTTAACCCGTTGTCTGGTACCGTTTGGCACCACAGGTCAGGTAATTAAGGATTGATTCTTATTTTTCGGGCGTTTATTCAGTATGAACGCTCAGGACGAGATTTGAAAATTCCGTGAAGCGCGCTAGCGCTTCTCGGTAAATTTTCAATACTCGCCCTGAGCGTTCATACTGCATAAAAGCCCGAAAAATAAGAATCAATCCTTATATTTATATTTGTCCTTTGATTTGAAAAAATTAAAACATATCCGAGCATAAAAACAACTCAGAATTGTATGCTTTTAGGGAGGCAACACATGTTGTAATCTTAGTTTCGGGAACAGCTAGGACCCGCCCCTTAAGGTTTTGTTATTCAATATTCCTGCGAGAACAAAAGGAGTTCTGAAGTTTTACTATTAATTATAATTACACGTAGCATATTATTTGGAAAATTAAAACATCGATTGCAGCTGAAACTGTGCTGTAGAATAGATAAATGCCATTATTTAAGCTTTGACAGGGGTCAGAAAAACTAAATTTAGTATAAACGACACGCTTACCTGAATGGCAACTTTAATCCAATCCTAATAAAAATAAAGTTACAGCGATATACACGTCCAGTGTCTGTTCTTAAGGTGTTTTGCATGACAAACACACAATCCGAAATACGTTTTGGATTCGTTCGATGCTTTTAACAAATATTTAACTGTAGAAAATCCACCACGTCCATAGTTTTCGTAAAATGTTTCGTCACCGAAATGACGTCACACAAGACATGTCATAAATTGCGTATTCAAGTGATGAAAATAAAATACGGAAAGCTTGTTTGGAAATATATTTTTAATGAAATATTTGATAACTAAGAAAATTGATGGGATAAATTTAGCATAGAAAAATTAAGCATTAAAGAAACAAAAGTAAGCAAACGGGTAATGTTTATTAATGTTTGTTACTATATTTACAAAAGTAGAACGGTCACGGTACTGGTCACTGTATAACTACGCTTGACCAGCGTCTTGAAAATATTGGTCCGATTTTAGAAGCTCCGCCTTCGAAGGCGGCATCGCCGGCTTACGCAAAATGAACTCGTTCATTTTTCTACAGAAAATTAAGAGTGAATGTAAATATTTATATATAAACCACATAGTAAATACTTTTCATATATATTATCTCATCTTACAACTTCCAGCTTGTGACTTTCGCCTCCAATCTATTTGTTATGTTCCAATACTCAATTTCTCGCACCTATAAATGTTAACACACCTCTCAGCTACCATTCAGACTTGTAACGAGACATTTGAAAAGTGACATACTTTGAATAGCAATGGCTGCCGAAATAAAATCTTTGAGAAAACTCGAGTGTGCATAAAAGCGATTACTTGGATTGTTTTTTTGAAGCAATGGCGATGTTTCAAACGGTTCAAATATGGACACATATGCAATTATTATATTGCAGTGCATTATACCATGCTATTTGCGAAACTCGAAGTAATACACGGGAATGCTGTTTGACTTAGCGGCCGTGTGCAGAAACAACCGTCAATTGTCAAAGTTATAACGTCAAATGACGTGAAGGTTAGCAAAAGAATAATTTGTTATTGATTTATTTAAGCTTCTGTTAAATTCAATGTAATAATTTGACGTTTGACGTCATAATATAAGTAACGTCATTTGACGAAGTAACTTTGACAATTTGACGTTATTGTGTATGTTTATATGCCATGATGAGCTGTGCGAAACCGGTCGGCATATTTTAATACAGTTCTTATACCCATGCGACGTACTGTACTATATCAAACAAGGTATTCAACTCAAAATTACCCGAAAACCGGATGCATCGCTTTCAATAGCCATAACTTCATCAATTGTGCAACGATTTCCATGAACTTATTCAATGCAGAAATAAATTTCCTTTCTGGAAATGTACATATCTTGTAATATTTTTACAAATGCTGTGTCAAATTTTAAGAAACAAGGGCTGTTTGTAAAACATGCATGCCCCCCATATGGGCTGTCCGTTGTAGTGGCAGCCATTGTGTGAATACGATTTTTGTCACTGTGACCTTGACCTTTGACCTAGTGACCTGAAAATCAATAGGGGTCATCTGCGGGTCACGATCAATGTACCTATGAAGTGTCATGATCCTAGGCAAAAGCGTTCTTGAGTTATCATCCAAAAATCATTTTACTATTTCGGGTCACCGTGACCTTGACCTTTGACCTTGTGACCTCAAAATCAATAGGGGTAATCTGCAAGTCATGATCAATCTACCTATGAAGTTTCATGATCCTAGGCGTATGCGTTCTTGAGTTATCATCCGAAAACCATTTTACTATTTCGGGTCACCGTGACCTTGACCTTTGACCTAGTGACCTCAAAATCAATAGGGGTCATCTGCGAGTCATGATCAATCTACCCATTAAGTTTCATGATCCTAGGCGTATGCGTTCTTGAGTTATCATCCGGAAACCATTTTACTATTTCGGGTCATCGTGACCTTGACCTTTGACCTAGTGACCTCAAAATCAAAAGGGGTCATCTGCAAGTCATGATCACTCTACCCATGAAGTTTCATGATTCTAGGCGTATGCGTTCTTGAGTTATCATTCAAAAACCATTTTACTATTTCTGGTCACCGTGACCTTGACCTTTGACCTAGTGACCTCAAAATCAATAGGGGTCATCTCCGAGTCATGATCAATGTACCTATGAAGTTTCATGATCCTAGGCCCAAGCGTTCTTGAGTTATCGTCTAACAACCACCTGGTGGACGGACCGACCGACCGACCGACCGACATGAGCAAAGCAATATACCCCCTCTTCTTCGAAGGGAGGCATAATAACACGATACACAGCTCGCGTGACCTACTCGTCACCGATCTGACCCGATCTAAGACTGACTTCATGAAGTAAAGGGCATTTTCCCTGCAAAGTTTACGGACCTCGGTAACATAATTCAATAAAACGTATGAAACAAAACATTATTACCGTTCTTGCCGTTAGATTATGCATCAATACTAAATGTCCAGCGCCGCTACCTACCTACCTACCTACCTACCTACCTACCTACCTACCTACCTACCTACCTACCTTCCTACCTACCTACCTACCTACCTACCTACCTACCTACCTACCTACCTACCTACCTACCTACCTACATACCCACCCACCCACCCACCTACCTACCTACCTACCTACATACCTACCTAACCTACCTAACCTAACCTACCTACCTAACCAACCTACCTACCTACCCTACTATGCAGCGTTTGACCTACCTACCTACCTACCTACCTAACCTACCTACCTAACCTACCTACCTAACCTACTACCCTACCTAACCTACCTACCTACCTACCTAACCTACCCTACCCTACCCTACCCTACCCTACCCTACCCTACCCTACCCTACCCTACCCTACCTACCTACCTACCTACCTACCTACCTATCAATCAATCAATCAATCAATCAATCATCTATCTATCCATCCATATATATATATATATATATATATATATATATATACATATATATAAATATATATATATATATATATATATATATATATATATTTTAGAGAACCTCAATACCACAATACACTTAATCGTATTTTTTGTATATATATATTAAATAGATAAATAAATGAAAGAACATGGAGAGAAACTATTGATCATACAAGTCAGCTCTCAATTTAAAAGCTTTAAAAACAAAAATCGATAGATTTCGTACACTTTTTTCATTGTCGGTAAGAGGTCAATAAACTTAATCATGTCCGGGTTCATTCAATAATATGTATTTATATACTTCTTACGTGAATAAATAAACATTTGGCATTCAGATAAAAAATGAAAATCTTCATCAAGAACGTAACAGTGTTTGCATTTGTATGCCCCCTTTCGAAGAAGAAGGGGTATATTGTTTTGCTGGCTGTCTGTCGGTCTGGCTGTCTGTCGGTAAACCAGTCTGAATGTCGGTATACCAGTCTGAATGTCGGTAGACCAATTCGTTTCTAATCAATAATTCCTCAACGAATTGACCGATTGGCTTGATACTTCACATGTGCATTGGCTTCGGCCAGTAGATGACCCCTATTGAAATTTGGGTCACTGGGTCAAAGGTCAAGATCACTATCACACTAAGTGTTATCATCGTTTCCGATCAATAACTCAACGAAATGACCGATTGGCTTGATACTTCACATGTGCATTGTCGTTGGACAGTAGATGACCCCTATTGAAATTGGGGTCACTATGTCAAAGGTCACAATCACACTAAGTGAAAATAATTTCCGATCAATAACTCGTCAACGACTTGACCGATTGGCTTGATACTTCACATGCGCATTGGCCTAGGACAGTAGATGCCCCCTATTGAAAGTTAGGTCACTAGGTCAAAGGTCAAGATCACTATCATGCTATGTGAAAATAGTTTCTGATCAATAACTCGTCAACGAATGAACCGATTGGCTTGATAATTTACATGTGCATTTGTCTTGGACATTAGATGGCCCCTATTGAAATAAGGGTCATTAGGTCAAAGGTCAAGGTCACTATCATACTAAGTGTGAAAATCGTTTCCGATAAATAACTTGTCAACCATTTGCCCCATAGGCTTGATACTTCACATGCAGCGTTTGACACTAACGGGAGTCCGGGAGTCCGAGACTCCTTAAAATGAGACTCGGACTCCTTGTGTTTGCGTCAGGGGAGTCCGTCGGACTCCTTTAAAATCATCTTTGAATTTATAAAAAAATATCAGTTGATTTCCTTGTTTGTTTCGCACGATCAGAATGTCCGAACTTTTGTGGATCCGGAAAATGTGCCACAAATCATTCTGATTGAACACATGGACAAAAACTAAAGAATCCAAAATTATTTACTTTGGTTCCCTGTCACTGTCCGTGCCTTCAGTAATTGGGGAACATGCAAACTATGAAACGATCGTGGTCGTGTTTTTCTGTAGTAAATTAGCTTCGCCAAACAGTTTCTAATTACTATAAAATTCATCACAATACCTGAATTTTGTTTACACATTGTACAGTCTATGGCCCCAAGGTACTGAAGATGGGACCGGCTGTGAATCATTTGAGCGTGAATAACCCGTGTCACTATCAATCGCTGATTTCAGTGGTTTATTGCAGTTTGTAGGCATTGTCATACCAACCACACTGATCGGTTCCTACCGTGTACTCCTCCACGATAAAATCGTGACCAGTTACTTAAGAGACTGATGATGGCAGATAGACGGACAGTTTATTTTGACTTGTACAATGTACATCGTCAACAACACATTATGAAAGTAGTACAATGTCAATTGCGATAGATACAAAGTTTTACACGTATTTACAAATTATTTACTTAGCTAACAAAGTAAATTAAATATAAAAACAAGAAAGACAGAAAAAGGGAAAAAAATTAAAAATGAAAAGAGGATGAACATTTAAAGCATTATTGCGTTTATAATAGATGTTCGAACTTTAAGTGATTCTGTTACAAAAAGACATACTTTTATAAGTTCTATTTTATTATTCGATTGCAGTAAATTTAAATATTTATACATAGATGGCCTTTTGTAATAACATGTTTTTATGTATTTTTTCTAATGTTTCTAAACGCCGGGTAAATGCAAATAAAATGAAATTCATCTTCAAAATCGGTCGAATTGCAACACATGCAGTAACGATGATTTCTAGCAATGTCCCTTGCATAACGACCGGTTTGAATATGTAGTGGATGGGGTGACAATCTTAATCTGGTGAAAAAGTATATCAAACTTCTTGGTAAAATGTCTAAGAAGGACTCATATTCAAAATTGATTTTAAAATGTCGATAAACATCTAACATCGAAATATTATTTAAGGTTCTATACCAGTCCTGTGTAAAGTTATCATAAACTCTGCGTTTAAATTCCTCTACAAATGAGTTAATCTCAATATTAATAGTATTTATACCATCAAAAGCATAACTAAAACCATAGTCATAAAACATTTTTTTTAACATTAAATATCCAATTATGACAGCCTTTATGATAATCTGAGACGGCCAAGTAATATATGGTTTTAATAATAATATTTTCAGATCTTAGCATATCTTAAACCAATATTTAATGACACGGAAATATCTATGTATATACATGGGATATCTTCCCAGCTCACCATAAACACATGCATTACATGTGTTAAGTTTTACCTTTAATAATCGTTTGAAAAATGTCAAATGGATTCTTTCAAGTTCCTTAGATTTAGTATAGCCCCAGACTTCCGAAGCATAATTTAAAATAGAACCAACAAATGCGTCAAATAATTGACAAAGTATCTTCGGCTTTCAATCGTAGTCATAACATTTAGAAAATAAAATATTCATTGCTTTGAATGCTTTACCCGTTAGGTGTTCCTGATTCAATGTGAAACTCCCAGTATAATTAAAAACAACCTCAAGATAGTTTAAATCATTCACAACTTGAATGGCATGACCATTGTAGGTCCACTTTTCATTTGGCATTAATCCGCCTCTTTTCCGAAATACTGTTATTTTTGTTACAGGGTGTTATCCTCGTGGAAATTGTGCTTTGCATGCAAAATATTGTCTTAACTTGTTTTCATGGCGTAAAAACCCAATTATGAAATTACAATAAAATTAGAATTATATTGCGTATCCCAATTTCCACGTTCTTGGAAATATTATAAGGAATATATATAAAGCAATAAGAAAGATAGGGTTGTTACACCCATACGATGTGATTTAGTAACTATGACACTTACAAAACAGAAGGCTCGGAGAATGTTTTTTAACCCGAATGTCGAGGTTAAATAACCAATCATAATGCATAATAAAAAATAGTATATGTTGAAATCTTACAATGATTAAGTAAATTATGAACTTAAATATTACTGGAAAGCGTTGAATATTTTGCAATGTGATATATTAAAAACATTGAACAGCAGTCACTAACAACTTCGATCTAAAAACAAACATACAATAACAATTTAACATTTCATGGATTGACATGTGTTATTGACCGAAAATTTGATATAAAAAGTGTCTTAATTGTTGGACTCCTTGAAATCTGTCCGGACTCCTAAATTTCAAAAGTTTGGAGTCCTTGGACTCCTTACTCAGATAAGTTAGTGTCAAACACTGACATGTGCATTGGCCTTGGACAGAAGATGACCCCTATTAAAATTTGGGCCACAAGAGCAAAGGTCAAGGATACACATTAAGAGTGCAATTGTTTCTGATCAATAACTCGTCAACTGATTCACCGATTTGCTTGATATTTCCCATGTGCATTGGCCTTGGACAGTAGATGACCCCTATTGAAATTGGGGTCACTTGGTCAAAGTCACTGTTACACACTAAGTGTGAAATCGTTTCCCATCAATAACTCAACTGATTCACAGATTGGCTTGAGATTTCACGCGTGAATTTGCATTGGACAGTAAATGAGCCCTATTGAAATTGGGGTCACTATGTCAAAGGTCAAGGTCACTGTTACAGACTAAGTGTGAAATCGTTTCCGATCAATAACTCGTCAACCGAGTCACCGATTGGCTTGATACTTCTCATGTGCATGGGCATTGGACAGTAGATGACCCCTATTGGGGTCACTATGTCAAAGGTCATAGTCAGTTGCACAATAAGTTGGAGGTTTCTGATCAATATCTCGTCAACGAATCAACCGATTGGCTTGATACTTCCCGTGCGCATTGGTCTTGGACAGTAGATGACCTCTATCAAAATTGGGATCACTAGGTAAAAGGTCAAGGTCACTGTCACAATAAGTGTGAAAATTGTTTCTGATCAATAAATCATCAACGAATTGACTGATTAGCGTGATACTTCACATGTGCCTTGGGCAGTAGATGACCCCTATTGAAATTGGGGTCACTAGTTCAAACCTCTGTTTGGAGGGGCATATGTCTCCGACCGCGAAACACTTGTCTGTTTTGAAACAGTATCTTTTCAGGTTAGTGTCATCTCCCTGCTTCCATTCAAGTCTGTGGGTATATCTCTTATACGAGTTAATGCAATTCTTAATTGTGAAACATTTACTACAGTTAAATATTGCTGGAATTTAAAGCCACTGTAAAGGCTTATACTTCTACATCAGGTCATGTTTGCTTTCACTTGACCAGGTTTGGAAAAACATATCAGATATTCGTTGATTTTTAACTATGGATAAAAATATATTAATATCTCTTATCATTTAAAAAAACATACTTCACTAAATCTAAATCTATCTAATAAATCCCTGAGAGATATAACCCACGCCTTTTTTCTGGGTATATATCATGATCATGTGATATAATATTATAAACGATTATGTACGTGCTTGTAATATTTTAAACCAGTACTCGAAGACACACATAATACGTTCATTTATTCAAGGTACACGTCCCAGTTCTCCATAAACGAAATTATTTTGTGTTTGCAACCTCACACTTGCTTACAGTATCGTATATGCATTCTTTCATTTTGAACACAGTCAATATTTTTAACCCCAATACTTCACAACCATAGCTTAGAATAGATTGAAAAAGTTTATTCAAAAGCTCAAGTCTATAATTAACTGATATATCTGGGTATTTAACTAAATTTGCTTTTAGCTAGTAAATAACTTTTAAGACCCTGTCCTGGGAGAGCATCATATGTTAATGAAAAAAGAACCACAGTGGTTAACTTTGTAATAAGTTTAGAATGTCATTATTTTGTTAACTTATACTTGTATTGTTAATAAAGTGTTAAAAACAGAACACACACTGTTGTCACTGATGTAAATAAAGAAATCAGGGTCTTAAAACATTGCAAGAAATATTTGTATATACTTTGCTAGTACAGTTGCTTGCATATTTAATACATTGACATACATGTATATGTATTCAATATATGCTTTAAACTGAATTATTATAAAATAAAATATATAATTATATTGTAAAACTAATAATTTGACGACATAACAAAATATAGCCTTTACATTGAAAAACGCAATGAAAGACATGTAATTACACAAGGAGTCGTGTAACGGATTTAAAACATGTAGTGAATAGTCTAGTGACGTCTTTAGTTAACAGAAAATGTCATAATTCCAAGCACACGAATTATGTTACAGGGGTGTGTACACGAGCAAAGTGGGTAGTTAGATGCCAATACGCTTTATTATAATTATTAATTTTTGGTAAATTCACATGCCAATAATGTCCTTGCTGTATATATACACACATAAACTGGCCCTTCGTATGTGATTTTAGCCAGGTCAATAATATAAACAGTTTATGCACATAACTTGAGTTACCGTTACATTCCGACTATTCTACAGTGTTAACTATGTTTCACAGTAACCATATAAGAATACTTGACCGACTACAATCACATTCAAACTTGGCAAATATATAATTCAAACAAGTTTACCACAATGTCGGTTAAAATCAAATGGGCAAAATGTTTTTAAAAAAAGGTTGAGGAAAACAAAACGATCTAATAGTCACATAGCAAACTTCGTGCCTTGCAGTTTAAGAGAAGATTTTTAAAGTTTTCACTTTTATACCGTACAGGAAACACGTTACAACACGGTGAAGGCAATTTTGAATCAGGGGCACCATTTGAACAAACTTGGTTGAAAACAACCATGCCATGTATCATGCTAACTACCAAACCCTTGTGCATAGGGGTTTCATTGATTTATGTCAGTTTTACTACATATATGGAACACAGGTTACATTCTAGTGCCAGTTGTGAACAAACTTAGTACAGAAGCTCAATTGATGTTAGATACCAATACCAAAACTCTGGGTCTTATAGTTTCAGAGAGAAAGATTTTTCAAGTGTTCAGTATATACATACTATGGAAACAAAAAAGATGCAGGACAAGGCAAGTTTTAATTACAGGGGCATGATTTTAACAAACTTGGTAGAGGAACACAATATAATTTAACTTTCAAATGGTAAACCTTCATGGCTTATCGTTTAAGAGAAGATTGTTTAGCTATCTTACTATACAAGTTTATATTAATCACAAGAAGCCCTAACACTTCTTTTATCAGAGATTTGTGATATTTTCCTTCTTCAATTATGTATCCTCATGTGCTTCTACAAGTTACCACTCGTATAAGATGCAGAACCACACTCCTCACACTTGTACAGCCATTTTTTCTCGTGAATGTATCCTCATGCGTGTCTTCAAGTGACCACTCTTCTTTCATGCATAACCGCAACTCACACTTGTTTCCCTCTTGAATGTATCATCAAGTGTTTTTTCAAGTGACTACTATGTTTAAATGAAAAGCCACACACATCCCACTTGAACGGTCTCTCTTCTGTATTTATCTTCATGTGTTGTCAATGTACCACTATGTTTAAATGCTTTACCACACTGTGGTCCACACACCTCACATTTGTACAGTCCCTCTTCTGTATGTATCCTCATGTGTTTCTTCAATTCACAACTCTGGTTACAAGCATAGCCACACTCCTCACACTTGTAAAGTCTCTCTCCTGAATGTATCCTCATGTGTGTATTCCAGGTAATACTCTGGTAACAAGCATAACCACAATCCTCACACTTGGACCGTCTCTCTGCTTAATGTATCCTTATGTGTGTCTTCAAAGTACTTTTCTGGATACATGCATAACCACACTCATCACAGGTGCATGGTCTTTCTCCTGTATGTATCCGCATGTGGTCTTCAAGGTACTACTCTGGTTACATGCATAACCACACTCCTCACACTTGTACAGTCTCTATCCTGAATGTATACTCATGTGTGTCCTCAAGGTACTACTCTGGTTACATGTATAGTCACACTCCTCCCACTTGTACAGTCTCTCTTCTGAAGGTATCCTCATGTGTGTCTTCAAGCTACTACTCTGGTTACAAGCTTAGCACAACCAGACTCCTTACACGTTTACAGTCTTTCTACTGTATGTATCCTCATGTGTCTTCAAGATACTACTCTGGACTGGTTACATGCTTAGCCACACACCTCACACTTGTACAGTCTCTCTCCTTAATGTATCCTCATGTTTGTCTTCAAGTCAGAACTCTGGTTACATGCATAACCACACTCCTCACGCTTGTACAGTCTCTCTCCTGAATGTATCCTCATGTGTCTCTTCAAGTCAGAACTCTGGTTACATGCATAACCACACTTCTCACACTTGTACAGTCTCTATCCTGAATGTATCTTCATGTGCGTCTTCAAAGTACTACTCTGGGTACACGCATAACCACACACCTTCCACTTGTACAGTCTCTATCCTGAATGTATCCTCATGTGTGTCTTCAAAGTTGTACTATGGTTACATGCATAACCACACTCCTCACACTTGTCATGGTCTCTCTCCTGAGTGTATCCTAATGTGTGTCTTCAAGGTACTACTCTGGTTGCATGCATAGCCACACTCCTCACACTTGTCATGGTCTCTCTCCTGAGTGTATCCTCATGTGTGTCTTCAAGGTACTACTCTAGTTACATGCATAACCACACTCCTCACACTTGTCATGGTCTCTCTCCTGAATGTATCCTCATGTGTGTCTTCAAGGTACTACTCTGGTTACATGCATAACCACACTCCTCACACTTGTCATGGTCTCTCTCCTGAGTGTATCCTCATGTGTGTCTTCAAGGTACTACTCTGGTTGCATGCATAGCCACACTCCTCACACTTGTACAGTCTCTATCCTGAATGTATCCTCATGTGTTTCTTCAAGTCAGAACTCTGGTTACAAGCATAACCACATTCCTCACACTTGTACTGTCTCTCTCTTGCGTGTATCCTCATGTGTATCTTCAAGGTACTACTGTGTTTCAATGCTTTACCACACACCTCACACTTGTACGGTCTCTCTTCTGTATGCATCCTCATGTGTGTCTTCAAGTCATAACTCCGGTTACATGCATACCCACACTTCTCACACTTGTACGGTCTTTCTCCTGAATGTATCCTCATGTGTTTCTTCAAGTCAGAACTCTGGTTACAAGCATAACCACATTCCTCACACTTGTACAGTCTCTCTCTTGCGTGTATCCTCATGTGTATCTTCAAGGTACTACTGTGTTTCAATGCTTTACCACACACCTCACACTTGTACGGTCTCTCTCCTGTGTGTATCCTCATGTGTGTCTTCAAGCTACTACTGTGGTAACATGCATAACCACACTCCTCACACTTGTATGGTCTCTTTCCTGAATGAATCCTCATGTGTGTCTTCAAGCTACTACTCTGGTTACATGCATAACCACACTTCTCACACATGTACGGTCTGTCTCCTATATTATGTATCCGCATGTGTCTCTTCAAGTCATAACTCCGGTTACATGCATACCCACAAATCTCACACTTGTACGGTCTTTCTCCTGTATGTATCCTTAAGTGTGTCTTCAAGGTACTACTCTGGTTACATGCATAACCACACTCCTCACACTTGTACAGTCTCTCTCTTGCGTGTATCCTCATGTGTATCTGCAAGGTACTACTGTGTTTCAATGCTTTACCACACACCTCACACTTGTACGGTCTCTCTTCTGTTTGTATCCTCATGTGTTCCTTAAAGTGATTACTGTCTTTATTTAAATAACTGCTCAGCAGGTTTTTTTTATGTATCCTCATGTGTGTCTTCAAGTGACCACTCTGATTAAATGCTTTACCACACACTTCACACTTGTACAGTTTCTCTCCTGAATGTATCCTCATGTGTGTCATCAATGTACTTCTCTGGTTACAAGTATAGCAACACTCCTCACACTTGTACGGTCTTTCATGTATCCTCATGTGTGTCTTCAAGTGCTTACTCAGTTTAAATGCTTTACCACACTCCTCACACTTGTATGGTCTCTCTCCTGTATGTTTCTTCATGTGTGTCTTCAAGTTATAACTCTTGTCACAAGCATAGCCACACTCATCACACATGTACGGTCTCTCTCCTACATGTATCCTCATGTGTCTCTTCAAGTGACAACTCTGGTTAAAAGCATAGCCACACTCCTCACACTTGTACGGTCTCTCTCCTGTATGTGTCCTCATGTGTGTCTTCAAGGTACTTTTCTGGTAACATGCATAACCACACTCCTCACATTTGTACAATCCTGCATGAATACTCATGTGTTCCTTTAAGTGACCAGTGTCTTTACTTGAATAACTGCTCAGCAGGTTTTTGGGTCGGATGAGGCCAAGTTTTCTGGCTAATTCATCTCTGTACCAGACCAGCAGCTCCTCACCTGAACCAATAGAAATATTCACAAATTATTTATAAAACATCTACAAATCTTAAACTTTTTTTCAACAAACACTGAATGTCTCAACTAGAACTTTGTTACAAATGTGACTGATTCCCCACATTTATATCTTTAAAATGTGTAAATGTGTTAATTGTATTACATACAAATTGTACGTTCTTCTTGTTGATCTCAACGTTTTCGATTCTTAGACTGAAATATAGGACAGGTTTTAATTCAAACTCAAAGTTTTGGTTATTTATGTGTTTTTTTGCTATTTCAAAATATTAAATAATTTAAAGGGAATGTTGGAGTAGAAAGGCAAGTTGGTAAAACAAACATTATTTTTTCAAGACTGTTTAGACGTAGTGAGAAGCAGGTTTTTCAATTACTTAGATTGACCTTTTATTAAGTGTTGTGTATATAATGACGTTTATTAGTTTTACGACTGAGGCTGCATTATGCAAGGACCTGGAGTGTGTCTAAGGCAGCACTCAGAATAGACTGATCCCGGAAAAGCACGAGTTTAGAAAAACCCACTAATCACCCCGGTACAAACAACGCTGGTCCATTATATCAACCAATGATAGCTTCCTTTAAATAATAACGGTTGATACGGTGTGTGATTTTGAAAGGATTATAAATGGGTCATGTTAATTTGTACCAGCAGATGAGTGGGTTTTTCCAAAAAGTTGCTTTTTCCGGGATACATATATTGGGAAGGTATTTGAATTAAAGATGCAATGTCCAACTATTTTTTTATTAGTTTTAGGTATTCATATAGCTGTATTGCGCTGTGGGGGAAATCAGAGACTCCGGAGAAAATAACACCTTTCTGGTATGGAGACAGTCATACAAACTCCCACCCACGTACAGGAAATTGAACCCGTATAACCAAGTTGAGATTGCTCTAATCAGACAGATCCACATTGAACATTCATATCTTTAGTCATACAAAAGCGGTATATACCTGGTGAAACTGGCTTCAATGTGCAGTAATAGATGCCTCCTTTGTAATGCAATCCTACAAGGTTCCGATCTTCCTGCGTCATAGCACAGTTCACATATATCATCCAGTTAGAGGTGGCTTTGTTCTGGGCATCCACAAAGTGACTCCCTTTGCCATCCTTATAGATCTGAATTGCATAGAATCTTTCTATAAACAACCAACAGTAAATATGATTGATACACAAGAAAACCGGATACCCAATATGCTTGTTATAAAGAGCAACATAGATAGACCAAAGTACCAAACAATGAACTGATAAACTATACAGCGGCAATGATCATACAATATTTTTTACAGCACAAACATACTTAGTAATATGTTTTTTTACTTTCATTCATGTAAAATAGTACAGTACTTTAACCCTTTGAATTACACACTTGTTTTATATAATGAACCAGCTTCACAAGATGTGTGAAATCTTAACATGCCAGTATGATAACATATTAGCTAGAAATGTGTTACAGATATTGATGCCCAAACAACATACGTTTGGACACAATTAATTCAAAAGCAGACAAACAGAAAAGGCCATTATTCAGTCAAAGCTATTGATGTCGAAATTTCTCTTTTAACAAACATCTGTACACTAAGAACAATCAAATTTTAAAGTCTGATAAAACTCTACCAAGCACTTAAAAGTAATTAAAAAGTAATATTTGGGACTATGTATTCTATTGTGGAAACCAAACAAAGGGCCATAACTCTGCCAAATCTTATCACAGAAAACGTTACTTTCATAACTATTATCTCTAGAAAATAAAGATAAACCCACTATGAAAATTTCATCAAAATCAACCTGGTAGTTAAAGATAAGTTGAAAACAAGAGCTGTGTTTGTGAAACACAATGCCTCCTACTGTGCCCCTTTGAAGCCATATATTTGACCTTTGACCTTGAAGGATGTCCGTGACCCTTCACCCCTAAAAATGTGCAGCTCCATGAGATACACATGCATGCCCAATATCAAGTTGCTATCTTCAATATTGCAAAAGTTATGACCAAGGTTAAAGTTTTTGGACAGACACACACATACAATGACTGACAGACAGGCCCAAAACAATATACCCCGTAACCCCCGATCATTCGATCCGGGGGCATAAAAACAATGTTGGGATATTCCATAGTGGTAAAACAGAAAAATGCGATAATTCTGCCAAAACTTGCTGCAACAAAACTTTTTTTGTTGTTGCAATCATCTATGCATTTAGGTTATTCATATTCGAAAGTTTGAACAAGAATCACCAAATAGATAAAGAGACATTGACAACACACGCGTCAGAATTGAACTATAGACAAAAACCATAATCCTGCCAAAACTCCTGAAATGTCCAATGTATTTATTTAACAATCATCTACACAATAAACAGTATGTGCAAGATCAAACCATTAGTTTAAGAGTAATCAAATTACAAGCTTTGGGGTGAACAGACAAGCTGAGGGACAGACGGGCAAGTATAATGTTTAATGCCTCTCACTCTGTGGCGGTATAATAAACATTAAATCCCCTCTATAGACGGACAGATAGAGAAATCATTTGTGGAAAATTCAGGACTTTATTTTCTAACATTTAGACTTTTCTAAATTAGCCTCGCATTTCAAACTACAAATAAGTATTAATGCATCAAGCTTAGCATCACCTTCCCCTGCCAGCAAAACCCTGACTTATGGTTGTCAGTGATGATATCTCCCTCATACGGTCCAAACATGATCCTGGATTCCAGTTCCTCTTTGGAAAACACTCCAAGACCAGCTCCAGCTATTTTCGATGTTTTGATTTCAAGGCAATCTGGTAAGGTATGCTCAGCTTTAAGAGGGTCTTTTTCTGGCACCTGCAGTTTATATTAGTATATGTAGTGTAAACAATATTTTGTATTAGAACAATTAGTGCATATTTAAGGCATTTCTTATATAAATCGACTTAATAATCGGTAAAACACTTTCTAAGTAACAGTCTCATATGCCCATGATACTTTATACTGATACTTTATCATGATACCATAACAGTAATATGTTTGTTTTTTTCCTTATTTTTCTACAACATGTAGTTTATTACATTGAATACAGCTTTACCTCTTTGTCCTGTATGTAGTTATAGGGTCCATGGACAGGGCAGTCCCCTTCAAACTCCTTATTGCATTCTCCACAGTCTAAGAGAGCAAATAAACACAGGGCAATAATCAAACAAAGTCAAAGACTTATATCAGCTACCAGAACATTAGATTTAAAGAACCCACTTATATTTATAATAAAAAGTATGAGACCGCTAATTTAGAAAATATCTGAAGGACAGCCTTTGCATCACAAGACTCTTTATTTCTATTCCCAGAGTCATCAGTTCACATAATAAGCTCATATGGTTTAATCGAATGCTCTTTTACTTTCTGAGTTATTTGCAACACAAAATCTGACCAATGTTCAAGGTACAATTGTAAAAAAAGGTCAATAATTTGACCTTGTGACTTTATAGTTTGTTACTTCATGTGACCCACTTTTAAATTAGGCTTCGATATGAAAAAGAAATAAGTTTAACCCAAAACAGCCACAAATGAGGCATTTTAACTTTTTTTAAGTGTTATCACTAATTTTCTCAGATTTGACATAGCAACCTAAGTTTTACCACATCTGAGCGAAATTTTAAATAGCTACTCTCAAGTTAAACATTCTGACCAATGCTCTTCAAGATTGACTATTTATATGGCTTGTCATATGATAACCCAGTGACCTAGTTTTTACCTATAGTTATACTTGGCATTGAAATTGTATATAAAAATTCTGAGCAAGTTTTATCAAGATTGAATCATAAACAATGCTTTAAAGGGTTAGAAGGTTTGCAAAATTTTACCTACCGTCCTAGTTATCACTGAACTTAACCCAATATAATATCAAATTTTGCAAAGTTCAGAATTGTTACCAAGTTTCATCAAGATTGATTAATAAATGTGTCTTCTAGAGCAGTAATACAGATTTTCGATGAATTGACAAATTAGCCTAGTTTTTAACCTACTTGACCCTGGTTATAACTTGGTTTCAATATTTTCACTATTAACATACTGACAAAGTTTTCTATATATTGATTTAACTTGTGGCTGTAGAGTGGTAACAAGCCAAATGTTTACCATGCACAACACATGACACCGAACTTACCACTTTAGCTCAACTTGTAAACTAAGTGCTCAGGGAGCTAAAAAAATATTATTATAATGTTTGTTGATCTTTCGTGAGACTTTCTAGTGCAAGATAATGGATGTTTTGTTCCAGGGCTTACAGAGAAAATGGTCATTATCACAAGGTCCAAGGTTCATACAGCTGGCTAGGATCCTCTTTTGATGTCTGTATGTCTTGTCTTTTTCTGGGGACCTCTTTTTCTTCATTCTCTGCAATGGTGTTGAATATGAATAATATACATTACATTTATCACATTTTATTCCAATAACATTTATCTTTAAATCAAAACAAACAAGAGATGTGTTTGTCAGAAACACAATGCCGACTATTGCGCCGCTTTGAAGCCATAAATTTGACCTTTGACCTTGAAGGATGACCTTGACCTTTCACCACTCAAAATGTGCAGCTCCATGAGATACACATGCATGCCAAATATCAAGTTGCTATCTTGAATATTGCAAAAGTTATGACCAAGGTAAAAGTTTTGGTTAAAGTTTTGGGACACACACACACACATACAATGACAGACAGGCCAAAAACAATATACCCCCAATCTTTCGATCCGGAGGCATAAAAAGCATTTCATGCAACAGACGGACGGCTATAAAATATTTCATTCACAAACACACTCTACCTAAACAACAGACAAAGGGTAATACTGGTCACAGCAAAAATGTTTTTCTTAACCATCGTCTTTACATTAAGATTAATCAGGCAGTGAAAGTTTAAGCAAATTCCGCCAAGCAGCTAAAGATTTTAAAAACACAAACATTTTGGGACTATATTTTCTTATGCAGAAAAGCAGACCAAGGAACATAATTCTGTAAAAACTTGTTGCAGCCAATGTTCCTTACTTCAGGCTGTCAAGTGACCTTTTTTCAAAAAGTAGGAAAAAATAGGAACTACTTTTGCAAGAAAAAGTAGGAAAAAAGTAGGAAAAAGTAAGAACTTTTCCCTCAAAAGTAGGAATACATAATACTTATTTTTTAGACACAGGTCCAGAAAACATAGCTTGAAACAGAGCAGGAGTGCCATCACATGTTCTGTATGGATACCCACTTGAAGCTACCTTAAGGGCCCAGAAGATTTCAGCCTTTTGTACCTGTTCCTTGTGTGATGGATGTACTTGCATACAGATAGATTTATCCCCACAACCCTGAGAGCTGCTTGGCTTTTGGGCACTTCCAAACAAACGCTTTTGTGAATTATCATGCATGTATTTCATGTTTTCCTTGTGTTTTTATCCATCTGCATGACTTATAAGTTGATTAGCACCAGAATTACTACAAGATGGACTTCATTCTGACAGTACAATATCTTGCAAACTCATTGCCGGTATCTCTCTTGCACCATGATCCCAGTGTTTTTCCACTGTTGTCCAACTTCTCCATCCATGAAGGGTTAAACTTTGTTTTCCCACTAGGAATTTAAGCACTTATAGTGTATCTATGATAATTAAGTTTCAAGCAAAGCTACCCTGATAAAGAAGTATACATGTAATTAGATGCTGTTCATTTTGGTGTATCATCAAATAAGTGGTTAGAGGTCTTCTGTGTATCGATATAAAAATGGCAATTATATTGTGCATGTTATATCCTTAAGCAGAAGACCAAATTTATTTAGTGATACACCAACTTGTTGTACAAGATTAATACTAGTATATAAAGCAGTGTAAATGTTCTGCTACAGCTACATTGTGAAACCTTTAAATTGACAATAGGGTGCAGTTATAATGACTTAAGTTACATTCAAAATGACTGGTCATTGCAGAGCAGATTATGCAACTGGAGATAGGACCTTATCACCTGACATCTTTTATGACAGCATTGATTGGGCAATGAAACAGTTGCACTTCATTGTTTATTCCAGTTTCAAATAATGGCTTTTACATTATTGATGACTTTGTGGGAGTGTAATAATGCCGTTTAATAATTTTAAAACTTCGCTTTAACACCTTGAAGTTACCTCACTAGCTATGGCATCATTAGACAAGAATTGTGTTTGTCCGAAACACAATGCCCACTATTGCCCAGCTTTGAAATAAAATTTCAATATATCATTTGGCAGGTTTAGAAATTATCTCCCTTTTAAAGCTTATTACTTCTCTTGGATTGTATTTTTTAACTTTTGACCTTGAAGGATGACCTTCACCTTTCACCACTCAAAATGTACAGCTTCATGAGATACACATGCATGCCAAATATCAAGTTGCTATCTTCAATATTGCAAAAGTTATGGCCCATATTAAAGTTTTCGGACGGACACACACACACAGACTGACAGACAAACGGACTGACAGTACAACTGCAATATGCCACCCTACCGGGAGCATAAAAATGTATCGGGGCATTTAGGCTCTGTGCATTTATCTTTAATTACTAAACATGATGTACCTATGATATCAATAGAACATCATATCCGTTGTCATGTAATACAGAATTTATTACATTATATTTGTAAAGGATGAAAACTCGGCAAAGCATCAGTTTTATCTTTTTTCCAATAACTTGTGTAATAAATTCCATATTACATAACCACTCATACATGTATCTCTATATCTCTACATTCCAAACAGCAATATCATGTAAACATGCATAAGGTTTGGTCAAATTATTGTCAATGGAAACAAAATAAAACTGGAATAAACAATGGGTTCCCTCAGCTCTTGCATCACTGGGAACTGTGTAAGGTAGTGCAGTCTGCAGTGTACAAATGCTAAGGAAGTAAACAAGGCACTATTGTTACTTCAAAAAAAAACTTGTCAATAATTTTAAAAGTTACATAAGAAATAAATATTTATGCTCCTGAAGAGGTGCTAGCAGACAGTCAGCATGGGTTGTCAGGTCTCATCTAGATGAATGCACATTAACAGGGATACAGTCATGCCATAGATTCATTCATCCTGCAAATTTACAAAATAAACTCTTTAAAAAAAAATAATTCTCCATTGAAAATGAAAAAGTAGGAATAGTAGGAAGATTTGGTAAAAAAATAGGAAAAAGTAGGTTCCTGATGAAAAAGTAGTTAATAGTAGGAAAAAGTATGACCGCTTGACAGCCTGTTACTTAATGCTAATCACACATGAAAGTCATTCAACAGTCAAAGTTTGAGCTAGGTCCACCTAGTAGTAAAAGATAGGTTGGAGCCACAATCTTCAGGACAGACACATGTAGGTATGAACCAATACAGTGCTCAATACCTCCCTATACTTGATTGCAATAAGAGGAAAACAAAATACTGGTTATTTATACATACTTTCTTCACATGGTCACCCTTTTCCTCTAATTTATTCTTAGCTGGTTCCAGGAAAGGGGATGCAGTCCTTGTCACAGCATTCTCTGCAAGGATATCATTAAAATAAAACTTCTGTTATTACTAAGTAACTTTTCCAACACCCTCTTTTTTCGTCATAATATGGATTTTGTGTGACTCTTTTCTTAAACTGGATTTCAAGTGTATTGAGTATCCATAATTAACACAATTAAACAAGGGCACCATAAACTACTGTATCTAATCTAGAAATGTTCAGCAGGTACAACAGTTTCACATTCAACCCTCAACATGCTTTTCCGGGAAAAGACTCAATTGTATGGTATTTCGGTTCCAATGAAATCTCTTCTAGCTTATAAACTACCTATTAGAAAGCAGACGACATTAATTTGGCAAATACGTGATAATTCAAGGGCCTTAATATGGGAGAGCTTTATGCAAGTTAGCTGATTATCAAACTTGGTGGATATTTAATGCCCAAAAACATAGCCACCATGTTTCATGCTGATCCCATTTAAACAATCCAATTAAGTGAGCAGGCAAGGTAAATTAAGCCTGTTTACAAATAATGGGCCATAACTACGAACAACTCAATGCAATCTGGCTTGTTGTAAAAACTGCGCTTTGATATCATTACATAATTAAGAAGTTTCATGGTGATCCCATGTTAATTGTTTGAGTTATTGAGTGCACATAATTCACCTCCATCTTTTTCCGAGTTCGAATGTCTTGGAAAATTTAAGTTGGAGTATTGGTCCATTTGTATTGTCCCTCCACCCACAGCTGATTTAGCATAATATTCGTCTAAATTTGAAAGTTCAATCTCTTGCCTTGTCAGATATACAGAATTAAGGTCGGCCAGTTTAGCTTGATTCTCTGGTGTTTTTGAATACAAAATGTATGTATGATCACATAAAGCATTGTGATCATTTGCTGTTGTATTTCCATGGTCTGTTCCTGTCTTTATATACTGTTTAGCTATACCACATTCATTATTAACGTCATATGTTGTTATATAACCCTGGTCTGTAATTGGATTTAGAGACTGTTGTGTTGCCCCACATACAGAATGGAGCTCATCTTGTGCATTTGAATTGGAAGTCGCGTTTTTGTTCACACATACAGAATTGAAGCAAGCTTGTCTGGTTACATCTTGACGCAAAACTTCACATTCCGTCTGTTCTGATTTCACACATTCAGAGGTGAAGCCATCTTGTTTGTTGCAATCTGGATGTCTCTCTTCCCATAGATCCTGTTCTGATTTGGCACAAACGGAATAAAAATCAGAAGCCGTAGTATACCATGCTGTCCATTCATCAGTTTCAATTTTGACACAAACAGAGTTCAAGTCAGCTATTGTTTGGTCTGAATTTAATGTCTCTTGACTAACCCTAGCCGATATAGTGTTTACACTAGATTGGGTTTTGGAATCAAAGTCCTTTCTAATTGTACAGTTGCTTTTAAGGTCACTTTCGCAGGTATTGCTTTCTGTCTTTCGTTTCCTCATTTTGAACTTTTTGGAGGCCGCCACACTTTTCTATGTATTTGTCATTCTGAAAATGTTAATTCATAAACAATTTCATGAGACAGATTATATGGTCACAACACTTACAAATATGTAAAAATATTGCAAACCACTTTACAGTTACAATCATTACATTAAGTGATCTGAAAAAATAATCTTGATATATTAGTGCTTGTGGGTTTTTCCAATATTTTTTGTATGCAGGTTTAAGATATGAATTGTTAAGGTAGGCCAACTTGTTTTAAAGTAGGGCACTGGTCAACAATACCGGGTAATGCGTACTGTGCAATAGAAGCCAATCCCTGAATGATTCAAATGAAAGAATACTATCTTCTACAAACATTTTTATATTCTTTTTTGCATGGTTTTGGAAACTTTATCTTGACATAGTAAAGTGTGTTCTGCATTGTTGTTACCATTTTGTTTCATCATCAGGTATTTGTTTTTGCCCAAACCTGGTAACACTTAGTAAGCGTGTTCGAATAAATATTAGCGGTCATGAACACGGCTTCAAGCTCATCAATAAGTAAACAATAACAATACATTTTCATTGTTACCTTAGAATATAATTATTGAAAAAGGTGAAAAATAACTCGTCATTGATAAATATTAAAACAATGACTATAAATAATTAAATAAACATAAGCATGCAACAAAAAACACTTTATTTTAAATCTATTTTTAAATTCAAGAACACAATGGACATCATTACACACCAAAGATAATTTTCCGTGTTTATCATGTGTATTATTTAAGTAAAACTAAATTAAAATAAAACTAATAGAATTAACTTTAATTCAACCGTCATTAAGGTTTATGGTCGTTTTGTGCCACTACCGAGATGTGCCACTGATATTTGTGTTGAAAATGGGTAGGTGTTTTGTTCCACTGATAATAGATGGCCGGATAAGTGTGAATAATACAGTATAGGTGTGAATCAGAATGGGATGTATAATAATGTAGTAAATTGCAACAGTGTTAACAATTATAATTATGTATAATTAAATAAAAATTATTTACTTTTACTACTGAGGTCATGCAGTCACATCATAGGCCTGGGACCAGACACAAGTTGACAACACATGACCGATGATCCACAACGAAGAGGAATTCTGAAATGTGTAATTTTTGAATATATTTGTGTACTTGCATCGAAACATTTTTTAAATATATGTATGTATTAACTTTCCATATTGTTAATGTATTATATAATATAAACGTCATGTAAAATAAATCTTTAAATGAAATACATCTTGTGACGTTCTTTCTGTTCCTTGTATTGTAAATATTGTCAATTTATTGAAAATGATTTAATATCTTTATGTAATAACTCTCTATGTTGTTAATGTATAAAATGAAATATGTAAAATCTTCAACTGAAATACATTTTGTTAATGTATAATATTAAAAAATAATATTGTAATCGCTTGAAATGCATGTTAAGAATACATTTAACCTGAATTACTAATCTTGAAATAAAACAATGGCGTGTTTACGTTGTTCAGAGGTGACAATAAAATGTGCAAAAGTTTCCCCGTTATGATTCACACCTAAACGGTATTATTTACAGCTATCCTTCTATATATTATCAGTGGGAGGAAACGTCCAATCCCTACACAAATAGCAGCAAATAGCAGTGTTATTAACTGGAAGTGGCACGAAACGTCCATCACCCGTCAAATTGTTCGCTTTTTAATAATTTCACACAATAGAAATATACTCTAAACATGTTCTTTAATGCAAATACTCCTCGTATGCAAAATCTAACGGCGAATATTGATCAAATATCATATCATCGATGTGTTGTTCATTTGTAACATGTTTTCTTGTTTGTTTAGATTTAAGGGGGCAGGGGATACAGGGCCTTCAATCCATTTTAGGGGAAGCGGGTCGCTACCCATAGCAGTGGGAATTTTCGCGGTGTTTCCCTTTTTGGGGGATTTTTTGCTTACTCTCTAATTATTACATTTTTACATGTTTGCACTATATTCATTGTTTTTTTCATAATTAAGTATGTTTGACAATATTAAATTAAAATAGAATTGAGATATAATAATCATGAGGCACATCTATCTATTTAAAAAAAAATAAAAAATAAAAAAAAAATTTTGTTAGGGGGAATTGTTCCCCCAAAAAGGGGGGAAAAAATTATTCTTTTCAGTTGGGGGAATGCGGCCGAATTTCGGCCGTGAATTTGACAGATTGAGGGCCCTGGAGCCGTATTCACCAATGTACGTAAGTCTAAAATCTTAGACTCAGCTCAAGTTTCTGACTCAGACTCAAACTCAGGCTAACAAAACTTAATTCACGAAACATAAAACGGAAAGTTTTAGACTCAGACTCAGTAATGTAAGTCTCAAATGCTAAGACAACAATGTTTAGACTTACGTAATACAATCGCGACGTAACGTTATACGCACGTAAAAAATCAATATGGCCGCCGCACGAGGCCACTTGCGTTTTAATAATTATTTGAGAGTTGAAAGTGTTTATCGACCGAACGAATCCCTTGGAAATATTTCAGGACTTTGAATTATATAAACGTTTTCGTTTTACAAGACCGGGTATTCTTTTTATGTGTCATTTGTGTAATGAAGAGCTGATCCGGAGTACAATGCGTAGCCTGCCAGTTCCGGTCGCCCTGGCAGTATGTACCTACCTGAGGTACGTGGCCAGCGGCGGCCTGCAGCTCACCGTCGGTGATAGTACTGGCCTGTCACAGGCAACGGATAGCCATATCTGTGCACAGGTCAGCGACATTCTGGCAGCGAAAGTCCCGGAATTCGTAAAATTTCCAGCTTTTGAAGACGCCGCCCTTGCAAAACATGAACTTGGTGCCATCGCTGGTACGTGAGTGCAAATGAGATGTATGCTTTTGCTGTTCTAATGTATTATAGACAACTGTCAAATTCATAATTATCCGCGTTTGTTTGTTGTCATAGTGTAAATAATCTCCAAACTTAATGTACGTGAACATGCACTTATTTTATAGATAATACGTGTTGTTTAAATGTAATAGTAATAACAATTTTTAAAATATCACTACTGGTCATGTACGTAATTCCGGCCTGTACGTAAAAAATCGGCCACCTGTGTAAAATCATTTTCATGATCTTAACGCACATATTTTGTTTTTATTTAGAAAAATCAACATGAAAACCATCCCCACTCTCAATATTTTGCAAATGTAAGAAACATATCACTGTAAACTTTTGTGTTAAAATGTCACAAACATAGCAGGAAATATTTGGCTCATGGGGAAAGTGGTGTCATCATTACTTGCAACAATTATATTCATATAAGAAACAAATATATTTGATAAAATTATTTTTATTTTATCTAATAAACTTTAATTAAAGTTTTAACAATTAATTGTACAAAAACTTATATTCAAAACATACAAATCAGAACCTAAATATAAATTTTTAATATATGAATTACCTCCCTTTATAAGAATATTACTAGATTACATGTTTTAATATTATATATAAGCGTTTACTAATAATCAACACTGAAGTCAACTTTTCAAACAAAATGTGTTTACTTTTTTAGCTATGTTTGAAAAAATGTATTAAACACATTAAAAACAAATATTTTTTAATGAATTAGCAGTTTCCCATTGTTTATATTTATTAAAATAGGTAGGGGGAGTAACTGGTATAATAATTTCGCATTTATTTTAAATTTCAAGTCAAAAATTTTAATAGTATAAACATTGATTAATACTCTGAAATTGAGGACGTTTGTCAAAAGATATTGCTTTGTAATTTTATTTGCAGATCAAACTGAAAAGTGGCCGATTTTTTAGGTACATTTAACCTACGAAAATGGATAGTTTACATGTCATCATTTTCTGTTCATTAAGTAACATTCACCGATCTAATTTTATTTAAATTTTCATGTTAGGTGAGTTTTGAACCCAGGATTATATATGTGAAGTTATGTTTCAACCAGTTGCCTAACACTAAAGAATTTTCTTAAATAGTCCCAAAAGTGGCCGGAATTACGTACATGACCAGTAACTATCATAATGAATTTGTTTCTTATTAGTAATACCTATTTTAAATCGTAAACAAGATAATAAACTTTACATACATTATATTTCCATTACTATAACCGATCTATTTATAGATGTCCCAATTATTATCAGACTTTTTGCATATACTTTAAACAAATTGCCATGACGCAGTTGGTAGCGCATTGGTTCTAGAAAATAAATTGTGCATGCTAGTCAGTGGTTCGAAATCACAAATAAGTCACAATTTTCTTAAACATTGTAAATATAAAGAATACCGATTATTTGGATTATTGTTACTAGCTCTTTAATGTAATGGGAAGTCATTAATTATTATGCCCCCCTTCGAAGAAGAGGGGGTATATTGTTTTGCACATGTATGTCGGTCGGTCCGTCCACCAGATGGTTTCCGGATGATAACTCAAGAACGCTTAGGCCTAGTATCATGTAACTTCATAGGTACATTGTTTATGACTGGCAGATGACTCTCCTATTGATTTTCAGGTCACTAGGTCAAAGGTCAAGGTCACAGTAAATCAAAATAGTAAAATGGTTTCCAGATGATAACTCAAGAATGCTTACGCTTAGGATCATGAAACTTCATTGGTACATTGATCATAACTGGCAGATGACCCCTATTGATTTTCAGGTCACTAAGTCAAAGGTCAAGGTCACAGTGATAAAAAACGTATTCACACAATGGCTGCCACTACAACTGACAGCCCATATGGGGGGGGCATACATGTTTTACAAACAGCCCTTGTTTATAATGTTATTGGATACTTATGAATGCTACACAAGGCAGTATAAATAATTTATCTTCGGTTATTATACACCCCGTTTATTAGTAAAAGGGGTAAACTGGAATCCATGTGAACCTCTGTCCGTCTGTCTGTCTATGAATTAATTGAATTGCCATACATTGTATAAAATATATTTGTGAGGCAAATGATGTAATATATGAATTTATTGACAGAATGTGCATGGTTTCAATGTGCTGTATTCTAAAAATAATAACAACAATCGACAGCTGTAAACATATTTTATTTTCCCGTGACCTTATTAGTTGCATTTTCAATAATGATGATATTAAATCAATTGATAATCAATTTAAAACATGTCAGCATATTACATAACTTCTAACTGACTTTAGGTAAAACTTTCATTCCATATAACAGACATACAGTCACAAATCACATTACATTTAAACTAAAATCCATGTATTTCTTAATATTTAAATTTCCCCCAAAATATCTTAATTTTAAATGATTAACTTTTAGGTTTCCCAAGACTTTGGGATGTATTGATTGCACACACGTGCACATAAAAAAGCCTAATGATCACATTGAAGACTTCATAGAGCGAAAAGGTATACCCACAATCAATTTACAGGTATGGCTTAACAAATATTTTTGCGTAATGCTGAAACTTGATTTAATTGTTTTTATAATATGATACACGTTTATTGTTAACAAAAATAATTTATTAAACAACTACATGTTAATTTTAGCCGGTTGTCATTAGTAAACTAAGAAACATGTCATCAGTTGTATATCAACTTAAATAGAAAAAATTAATAAAATATTTATTATTTAGTTAATTTATATAATGTGTTGAAACAATGTTATGCACGTTTCATATTCACAGGCTGTCTGTGATGCACACTACAAAATAACAAGTTTCAATGCCAACTGGCCAGGGCGGACACATGATGCCAGAATTTGGAGAAACTGTGAACTAAAAGATCAGTTTGAAAAAATGGTAGGTTTTCTAACATTCCACAAATACTAGTGAACACAATTTGTATTTTACAATGTATAAAAATTGTATGTGCATCAATGTATTTAAGCATATATTCAGCCATTGCTCATGGATAGACAAGCGGAAATAATTTTTACATTAACTTTATGATGATCAATAAATACATTTAAATATTCAAATCAAATTCACTCCAATAAAATATATGATCTTTGTTTAATAAATTTCTTAAAGGTGAACACGCTGGAATAGTGATCTGCGACAGTGGATATGGCTGCTCAAGGCATCTTATGATCCCATATCTGCGACCAGTCAATGCAGCACAGGAATGGTTTAATCGTTCACTTTGTGGATGCTGAAAAAAGGCTTAAAAGTGTAATTTTGATAAATGGACGTATTCTCATGTTATGACATTCAAATGTATATATCAATGCATATCGAATAATCTATTCATTAGCACTTAATTTTGGCATATATAATGCTAGTTATATTTCAAAATATGCATGATATTTTTGCATTCTAAATAGTAACATATTAGTTATACAGTGCTTGCTCTCTCAGATGCATTAGTATTGTCATTCAAGTTTTTAGAACTGGTATTCAATCAATACAAGTTTCATACTTTTAAAGTGTCTTGTTAATACCTGTTATATTAGACAATCTATGCCTTTGAAAACAAGAGGGCCATGATGGCCCTGTATCGCTCCACTGCTGAAAAAAGGCTGAAACAAATATTCTCTGCATGTGCAAATACTTAAATATAGGCCCTATTTAAGCACATGCACACTTTTGTGACCCCCTGGGCTTTGTCAAATATTACCCCAGGGGCATAATGTGAGCAGACTTTGTAGAGGACTACTATATCTCACTACATGTACATACAAAATATGGTAGCCCTAAGTCCTAGAGTTAAGGACAAGAATATTTTAAGTTTTCACAAAATAAGCAAGATATAAGCGTATATAATGTTCATTTTTGTGACCCGCGGGTCAGGGTCAAATGTGACCCAAAGGGCATAATTTGAACAAATTTGGTAGAGGACTATAAGATGTTACTGCATACCAAATTTGGCAGCCATAGTCTGAATGGTTTTCGACAAGAAATTTTTTAAAGATTTCACAAAATAGGCGCTTTATAAGCGTTTATTCAATTTTGTGACTCCCCCCCCCCCCCAGGGCAGAGTCAAAGTTGACCCCAGGGGCATTATTTGAAGAAATTTGGTAGAGGACTATTAGATGTCTCTACATACCAAATTTGATAGCCCTAGGCCCAATGGTTATGGACGAAGTTTTCACAAAATAGGCCTTATATAAGCGTATGTTCAGTTTTGTGACCCCCCAGGCAGGGTCAAATTTGACCCAAGGGGCATAATTTGAACAAACTTGGTAGAGAACTATTAGATGTCACTACATACCAAATTTGGTAGCCCAATGCCTTATGGTTAAGGACAAGAAGATTTTTAAAGTTTTCACAAATTTCCAAATTTGTACTCAAATTATAATTTTATGAGTAAATTATACTTACCTGACATATGTACTTTAGGATTCTATCTCGGCCCGAAAATAACTCGCTATACGGTAGGCGCCGCATAATAGACGACTACCGGAAATAAACAACTTTCGCGCATGCGTATCGTAGTTTCCTCTCCGCACGACCTCATGCTCGAATCACTTTCCTTGGCGCCTTCGAAGGCCTCAGAAAGTAGTCTGAAAAAGAGGGGAGGAAGGGTGGGTTTGTACATATGTCAGGTAAGTATAATTTACTCATAAAATTATAATTTGAGTACAAATTTGGAAATTTCATTTCCTAAATTATGTACTTACCTGACATATGTACTTTAGGATTCCTTCCCAAAGCAGTCCCTCTTTGGAGGCGGGTTCAGGTACTTTCTGACCACTCCAACAATTATAGTAGATCTTCTCATTCCAGAGTTTTCTATATCTTCTATTTCATAAAAACTGCTACAACAGTCCCTCTTATATACACAATAATAACTGTACACAGCACAAATCATGTATTCTTATTCACTTTCCCACATATTTAAACAATATATTTTAAAAAATATATGATGGATAAACCACTACTTGTGGCCGTCATATATATGATATGTTCCATACTGTTGACTTAAAAACAGTTCACTTTCCGGAAAATAACTCGCCGGGGAGAAAAACATTATTCTTTAAGAAAATCAAATGATACATCTTTAAAATAGAACTTCACAAAAGTAGATGATCTACTCCAATCTGCACTGTCTAAAACATCTTTCAATGGAGCTCCCTTAAAAAGAGCCCATGATGGTCCGATTGACCTAGTTGAATGACCTTTAACTTTAGATACATACACTTTTTTCATTTTGTATGACTTTTGAATAGTCTTAACAATCCATGACGAAATTGTCTGACTTGAAGCCGCTCTATGCGGTTTATTTACAGTTAAAAATAATTTCAAAGAGTCCTTCTCTTTTGAATTCCTAAATTTTTCTGTTGATTTCAGATAATAAGTCAATGCTCGTTTTGGATCCAACAACTTGTTCTTTGGAAAAGCAGGAATAAAAATAGTATTGCTCTGATGTGAACCTCTGTCCTGTTTCGATAAACCATGCCTTATGAAAGTTACACCTTTTGCTTGTACATTCACAGAATTTTCTCCCAATGTCAAAGATTGTAAATCCCCACATCTGCGAAAAGTTGTAATTGCTATGAGAAAAACTGTCTTGTAAGTTACATACTTTAAACTGGCTGTCTTTATTGGCTCAAACGGTGGTTGCTTGAGGGCATCTAAAACAAACAATAAATTCCATTCAGGTACAAGTCTTTTCACTGGTGGCCTTTCATTGAAAATGCCTTTCAGTAAACGAATAATATAGGGATGTTGACCCACTGGTATTCTGTCCACCGGGTTCAACATAGAAGACATCATTGATCTATAGCCTGAAATTGTTTTGTATTTTAAACCATCTTTATATAGATCAGCTAAAAAATTAGCACAGTTATTTAAAGATGGACTAAAGGGATCAATTTGTCTTTTACCACACCAGCTATGGAATTTCCTAAATTTACATCTATAATCTTTCTGAGTTCCGATTCTCCATGATGAACACAATAATTTTCTAGTTTGTCTAGAAAATCCTTCTGTTTCATACCGTTTGTCGATAATCTCCATGCAGTCAGTTTTAGAAATTTTGGATTCGGATGTAACATCCCTTTCTGAACCAATAAATCTTCCATTTCTGGAAGCTTGACTGGTGGAGCTATCAACAACTGAAGAATCATTGGATACCAATGCTGACGTTCCCACATTGGTGCTATCAGAATCAATTCGCACTGAAACTTCATCATGTGTTTGAGTACCTTGCCCAACAGACTTATGGGTGGAAATGCATATGCCATCATGCCTTCCCAACTTATGGACAGAGCATCCTGTGTCAGTGCTAATGTATCTAGATTCCATGAGCAAAACACTGGACATTGTTTGTTCTCTGCTGTCGCAAACAAATCTATTAGCGGAGTCTCCCACATCCAAAACAGATGGTTCACTACAGTCTTGTTCAGTGACCATTCTGTAGCCTGAAGTTGGTGTCGGCTGAGAAAATCCGCTAATACATTTGTCTGCCCCTTGATATGTACTGATTTCAATTTCATATTGTGGTGTAGAGCTAGGAACCAGATTCTCTGAGCTAATTCGCAAAGTCTCATCGATTTTGTACCTCCCTGTTTGTTCAAATATTGAACTGTGCTGGAATTGTCTGATCGAATCAATACATGTTTGTTCTTTAATATCGGAACAAAATTTTCCAATGACAGATGTACCGCCTTCAATTCCAGATAATTTATATGCTCTGTACTCTGGTTCCTGGACCAAACACCCTGTACTACTTGGTTGTTCACAAAACCACCCCATCCCACCATTGATGCATCGCAAGTCATTGTTATCTGCGGTTGAATTGGTTGCAAAGATACCCCTTTTTGAAAATTGGCTTGATGTAACCACCAATGGAGACTGGATTTCACAGACTGTGTACATGGGACCTCCCAGTGCAGAGACATTCTGGCTGGACTCCAGTTTCGTAACAAATGCATTTGAAGGGGTCTCATATACAGTCTTGCATTTGGTACAATTTCTAGTGTGGATGCCATCATTCCAAGAACTACCAAATATTGTCTTGCTTTTGTGTAACCATTGATTAGTAGATGAATTGCCTTCACTAATTTCTGAAATCTTTCTGCCGTTGGATAAACCAGGCCTTTCTTTAATTGAAAAACTGTTCCTAAATATGTCAGAATCTGTACAGGAATGAGAGTGGATTTGTTTTTGTTTATTATGAAACCTAGATTCAGAAGAAGATTGAGCGTTATCTCTCTTTCTGTTAGTAATATTTGTCTTTCTTGATTCAGTTGTATCCAGTCGTCCAGATACACTGCTAATCGTATGGCTTTTACTCTTAGATAAGCTGCAACAACTGACAATATTTTTGTGAAAACTCGTGGAGAGACAGTTGGTCCGAAACATAATGTTTTGAATTGGAAAACTTTCCCCTTCCATGCAAATCTGAGGAATTTTCTGTGTTTCTTGAATATGCCTATGTGAAAATAAGCGTCTTTTAAGTCGAAAGATATCGCCCAATCGTTCTTTTGAACTAGATTTAACCCTTTTGTCAATGTGTCCATCTTGAAATGTTGCTTTCGGAGGTACCGATTTAGAGGTTTTAGATTTATGACTGGTCTTAAATCTCCTGTCTTTTTCTTGACTAAAAATAGAGTACTGTAAAAACCTGTCGTCCAATTTGTTTTCGGTACGATTTCTATAGCATTTTTTTGCATTAAAGAATCTATTTCTTCCTGCATAATATGTTCGTTTTCGATACTGACATGAGTTTGTTTTATACCCTGAAAAATTGGTTTCTTTATGAATTCCAATTTGTAACCCTCTTTTATAATTGATAAAACCCATTTGTCTGTTGTAATCAACTGCCAATTTTTTTTGAAAATGAGTTAATCTGTCCCCTACTGGTATCTCCGGTCGCAACATTAACAAACCTGACTGGTCATTGTTTACTAACCTTGGCAACTGTAGCCCTTGGTCTGTTATTGGCTGCATAGTTGCCCCGACCTCTCGAGCCACCAGCTCTGTGCTCTGTTCGAAAAGTACTTCGTGGTTCCGCATTGTATTTTGGAATGCGAAATGTAGGTGGCGCTCTATTGTATTCATTTGGCTGAACACCCATTCTTGTATTTGTCTTTACATATTGTCTTTTGACAGATGTTTGCTGTTCTGTCTGTTCACTGGCTTTCCTCTTATATGTTTCCTTCTTTTGCAATTTTTCTGGCAATAACTCTTCAAGTGTTTTTTCTTTTGTCTTTCTTTTGTTTGAGAGTCTTTTCCAATTCTTCACCAAACACCCCGTCCCCTCTCAAGGGTAGGTTACTGATTGTCCTTGAATCATCAAGTTCATATAAAGAAGTCTCGCTCATTGTGACTTGTCTACGAATGATATGAAAAAATGCTCCTGCTCTACCAAATTGATCTAGACTTCGTGTGGATAAAGCAAAAATGTCCTTCACTTTTTTCTCAATGTCTGGTTTATCTGTAACCATGTCCATTAACATTGCAAGAGCTTGCTGCATGTACATCTGTGTAACAATACCCATGTAGACACTTTGCTGTCCTCTGTATGCGGTCTTCTCCACCATTTTGTTTGGTTGTGAGAACAGAAAAGTTCCATGTTTAGCGAATGAAGCTCTAGAACCAAACTTCTTTGTTAGACACGTGTCTACAATATCGTCCAATGTAGGTACACGTAAAAAATGTTCAGTGTCTTCATCAACTGGAAATAAATCTTTGCACTCTTCAGAAAATGCTGTTACATTATTTGGTGTTTTAGACCGATAGCTTTGTTCCAAAATTTCTTTCTGCGAATTTTCTAAGCAAATGCCAGTTGGCTTTTGTGCATCTTTTTTCAAACATGCATCTTCTCCAAAAATGTCTTTCAAACACCTGCGTACACTAGCACTGTGCTCTGTGTCTTCTTCTTCTGAATCAGACAACGAAAAATGTTCAGAGGAAGCAGGATGAATGGAAAGTACGTCATCTTGACGATTACTTGTGGAACTTTGACCAGTCCTCTCTTCAAAATTGGGGCTTTTATCACTCCCCTGGTCATAATTGGGGCTTTTGCCATTCCCCTGCGTTGAATTACCATGTCTTTGTGACTGGCATTGCAACAATGCAACAATATTGTGTAAAGTATTTTCAAGTTTACCGTATTTCTCGTCAAAACGTTCCTCTAATAAGTCTACTTTGGAACGTCTTTTTTTCTGCTTGCCAGACACTGTGTTATTACTCACGTCACTGTGTCCCATATCTTCTTCCTCGTTATCCACAAACGGAGAACGATTATTATTATTTTTAACAAACACTTCAGCCATGCTGAAAAATAGCGAGTAACAAACGCCTTCGAAGGCGCCGAGAAGAAAAGTGATTCGAGCATGAGGTCGTGCGGAGAGGAAACTACGATACGCATGCGCGAAAGTTGTTTATTTCCGGTAGTCGTCTATTATGCGGCGCCTACCGTATAGCGAGTTATTTTCGGGCCGAGATAGAATCCTAAAGTACATATGTCAGGTAAGTACATAATTTAGGAAATGAAAATAGGCACTATATAAGCATATAATCGATTTTGTGGCCCCCAGGGCAGGGTCAAATTTGACTCCTGGGGCATAATTTGAACAAACTAAGTGGAGGACTATACAATGTCACTACATACCAAATTGTGTAGCCCTAGGCCTAATGGTTATGGACAAGATTTTTTTTTAAGTTTTCACAAAATAGGCATTATATAAGCCTATGTTCAATTTTGTGACCCCCGGCGCAGGTTCAAATTTGACCCCAGGGATAAAATTTGAATAAATTTGGTAGAGGACTATAAGATGTCACTACAGACCAACTTTGATAGCCCTAGGCCGGATGGTTATGGACAAGAGAATTTTTGAAGTTTTCACAAAATAGGCCTTATATAAGCATATGTTCAATTCTGTGATCCCCTGGGGCAGGGTCAAATTTGACACCAGGGGCATAATTTGAACAAACTTGGTAGGGAACTATAATATTTCACTACATACCAAATTTGGTAGCCCTAGGCACAATGTTTATGGACAAGAGATTTTTAAAGGTATCACAAAATAGACTCCATATAAGCGTATGTTCAATTGTGTGACCCCCAGGGCAGGGTCAAATTTGACCCCAGGGGCATAATTTGAGCAAACTTTGTAGAGGACTATAAGATGTCACTACATACCAAATGTGGTAGCCCTAGACCCAATGGTTATGGACAGAAAGATTTTTAAAGTTTTCAAAAAATAAGACCTTTATAAGCATACTAGTATATTCAATTTTGTGACCCCCGGGGCAATTTCAAATTTGACCCCAGGGGCATAATTTGAACAAACTAAGAAGAGAACTATTACATGTCACTACATACCAAATTTGGTAGCCCTATGCCATACAGTTATGGACAAGTTTTTAAAGTTTTCGCAAAATAGGCCTTATATAAGCATATGTTCAATTTTGTGACCCTCGGGGCAGGGTCAAACTTGACCCCAGGGACATTATTTGAAAAAAACATGGTAGAGGACTATAAGATGTCACTACATACTAAATTTGGTAGCCCTAGGCCCAATGGTTATGGACATAAAGATTTTTAAAGTTTTGACAAAATAGACCTTATATAAGCATATGTTCAATTTTGTGACCCCCGGGGGCAGGGTCAAATTTGACCTCAGGGCAAAATTTGAAGAAATTTGGTAGAGGACTATTAGATGTCTCTACATACCAAATTTTTTAGCCCTTGGCCCAATGGTTATGGACGAAAAGATTTTTAAAGTTTTCACAAAATAGGCCTTATATAAGCATTTGTTCAATTTTGTGACCCCGGGGCAGGGTCAAATTTGACCCCAGGTGCATAATTTGAAGAAATTTGGTAGAGGACTATTAGATGTCTCTTCATACCAAATTTGATAGCCCTAGGCCCAATGGTTATGGATGAGAGGAATTTGAATGTTTTCACATTATAGGCATTATAAAAGCATAAGTTCAATTTTGTGACCCCCGGGGCAGGGTGAAATTTGACACCAGGAGCATAATTTAAAGAAATTTGGTAGAGGACTATTAGATGTCTCTACATACCAAATTTGATAGCCCTGGGCCCAATGGTTATGGACGAGAGAATTTTTAAAGTTTTCACAAAATAGGCCTTATATAAGCATATGTTCAATTTTGTGACCCCCGGGGCAGGGTCAAATTTGACCCCAGGGGCATAATTTGAAGAAATTTGGTAGAGGACTATTAGATGTCTCTACATACCAAATTTGATAGCCCTAGGCCCAATGGTTATGGACAAGAAGATTTTTAAAGTTTTCACAAAATAGGCCTTATATAAGCATATGTTCAATTTTGTGACCCCCGGGGCAGGGTCAAATATGACCCCAGGGGCATAATTTGAAGAAATTTGGTAGAGGACTATTAGATGTCTCTACATACCAAATTTGATAGTCCTAGGCCCAATGGTTATGGACAAGAAGATTTTTAAAGTTTTCACAAAATAGGCCTTATATAAGCATATGTTCAATTTTGTGACCCCTGGGGCAGGGTCAAATATGACCCCAGGGGCATAATTTGAAGAAATTTGGTAGAGGACTATTAGATGTTTCTACATACCAAATTTGATAGCCCTAGGCCCAATGGTTATGGACGAGAGGATTTTTAAAGTTTTCACAAAATAGGCCTTATATAAGCAAATTTTTATTTTTGTGACCCCCGGGGCAGGGTCAAATTTGACCCCAGGGGCATAATTTGAAGAAATTTGGTAGAGGACTATTAGATGTCTCTACATACCAAATTTGATAGCCCTAGGCCCAATGATTATGGACAAGAAGATTTTTAAAGTTTTCACAAAATAGGCCTTATATAAGCATATGTTCAATTTTGTGACCCCCAGGGCAGGGTCAAATTTGACCCCAGGGGCATAATTTGAGCAAACTTTGTAGAGGACTATAAGATGTCACTACATACCAAATGTGGTAGCCCTAGACCCAATGGTTATGGACAGAAAGATTTTTAAAGTTTTCAAAAAATAAGACCTTTATAAGCATATATTCAATTTTGTGACCCCCGGGGCAATTTCAAATTTGACCCCAGGGGCATAATTTGAACAAACTAAGAAGAGAACTATTACATGTCACTACATACCAAATTTGGTAGCCCTATGCCATACAGTTATGGACAAGATTTTTAAAGTTTTCACAAAATAGGCCTTATGTAAGCATATGTTCAATTTTGTGACCCTCGGGGCAGGGTCAAACTTGACCCCAGGGACATTATTTGAAAAAAACATGGTAGAGGACTATAAGATGTCACTACATACTAAATTTGGTAGCCCTAGGCCCAATGGTTATGGACATAAAGATTTTTAAAGTTTTGACAAAATAGACCTTATATAAGCATATGTTCAATTTTGTGACCCCTGGGGGCAGGGTCAAATTTGACCTCAGGGCAAAATTTGAAGAAATTTGGTAGAGGACTATTAGATGTCTCTACATACCAAATTTTTTAGCCCTTGGCCCAATGGTTATGGACGAAAAGATTTTTAAAGTTTTCACAAAATAGGCCTTATATAAGCATTTGTTCAATTTTGTGACCCCGGGGCAGGGTCAAATTTGACCCCAGGTGCATAATTTGAAGAAATTTGGTAGAGGACTATTAGATGTCTCTTCATACCAAATTTGATAGCCCTAGGCCCAATGGTTATGGACGAGAGGAATTTGAATGTTTTCACATTATAGGCATTATAAAAGCATATGTTCAATTTTGTGACCCCCGGGGCAGGGTGAAATTTGACCCCAGGAGCATAATTTAAAGAAATTTGGTAGAGGACTATTAGATGTCTCTACATACCAAATTTGATAGCCCTGGGCCCAATGGTTATGGACGAGAGAATTTTTAAAGTTTTCACAAAATAGGCCTTATATAAGCATATGTTCAATTTTGTGACCCCCGGGGCAGGGTCAAATTTGACCCCAGGGGCATAATTTGAAGAAATTTGGTAGAGGACTATTAGATGTCTCTACATACCAAATTTGATAGCCCTAGGCCCAATGGTTATGGACAAGAAGATTTTTAAAGTTTTCACAAAATAGGCCTTATATAAGCATATGTTCAATTTTGTGACCCCCGAGGCAGGGTCAAATATGACCCCAGGGGCATAATTTGAAGAAATTTGGTAGAGGACTATTAGATGTCTCTACATACCAAATTTGATAGTCCTAGGCCCAATGGTTATGGACAAGAAGATTTTTAAAGTTTTCACAAAATAGGCCTTATATAAGCATATGTTCAATTTTGTGACCCCTGGGGCAGGGTCAAATATGACCCCAGGGGCATAATTTGAAGAAATTTGGTAGAGGACTATTAGATGTTTCTACATACCAAATTTGATAGCCCTAGGCCCAATGGTTATGGACGAGAAGATTTTTAAAGTTTTCACAAAATAGGCCTTATATAAGCAATTTTTTATTTTTGTGACCCCCCGGGCAGGGTCAAATTTGACCCCAGGGGCATAATTTGAACAAATTTGAAAGAGGTTCACCCCAGGAACATTCCTGAGAAATTTCATCAGAATTGGACCAGTAGTTTAGGAGAAGAAGATGTTTTAAGTAAAAGTTAACGCACGGACGCACGCACGACGGACACAGGACCATGACATAAGCCCCGCTGGCCTCTGGCCAGTGGAGCTAAAAATAAGAATAAACATTCTGTGATTTTTGCAGTGCATCTCCCTCCAAATAAATGCAATTATGCCAAGTTTTGATGAATCTGTAACAACAGTTAATTCAAAGTTTATTTAAAATGGAAAAATTAGTGAATGATGTTATCAGGGCTTCCCCTGGCTCAAGTCAACAATTTCTTTAGTCAAATTCGCCTTTCTATGGCAAAATTCTTTTATGTTTGGCTACTTTATTAGTTTTTATGAATAAAAAGTTGTAGCCAGATAGAATTTTCTTTTGCCAAATAGGTCAATTTGTAGCCATTGGCTAATTTGGCAAATGGCAGAGTGAGCCCTGTGTTATCATTTGTCGATGAATATAACATTTGATTGATTTTTATTGATTGATTTTTATTTGGTAAACATATGAACATTACATAGTTACTACATAATGCAGACAATATAAAATATATTATCACAGCAATATACATAGCAAACCATGGAATGCACACACAATACCAAGGATAACACAAAAAAGAGAAAAATGATTTTCACTTATTTCCATTGTGGTCCTTGTTATTGGTGGCAGTAACCATGAAACAGTCATGTATTAGATTTTAATAATGTATATGTATCAAATATGTACTGTTTAATAAAGTATATTACTGATTAAGAATGAATAAATATAATCACATGTTCATTATTATCACAGAAGTTGCATAAGAAATTTACACACTGCATAGGTAGTTAATAAACACACTTTGTAGCATAAGTTAAAGAATAATTATGAGATCCTTGCATCTTATTGATCATAAGACTTAAAAATGTATCACAGTATTTTAACAGAACATAAAATTCATAATAAAAATTATACTATAAAAAGCTATAAAGACTCTAAAAACTGTTTCTTGATGGCACCCTTGAAATTGTTAGGTTTAGGTACATCCCTGATGTTTTGAGGAAGATTGTTCCATAAACAGATACCATTATATGTTAATGTTTTAGAACCAAAACTTCCTACTCTTGGTTTGGAAAAACGACCAGAGTCTTCAAATGTAAAATTTTCAGCAAAATGATCAGATTCTGGCTGAGCTACCATATTAGACCTAGTACAATTGTAGCATTGTGTGTTATTTGCTGTTTATAAATAAGAACAAGAGGAATGTTTGTATTTAATCGCTGTTGTTGTGTTTTAAACTTGATTTAAAGTACCAACAATTTATAATTCAAACAATTTTATTTAAGTGTGTGTATATTATTTTTTAATGCACACATTTATATGCAATACATGTTATGTATATTTATTGTTAGGTATATGGTGATTTGTTAATGTATCTTTCTGTTCCTGATTGCTCGTTGTTGTTTTTGCCCAAATCGACATCTGTGATGCAACAACTAAACAAGGGACAAAATTGTCACAAAACCAGGTTTTCATTGTGAAAAAAAATGTGATAAAGGGAGACAACTCAAACTGAACTTTTTAAATGAACAAACAAAATTAACACCCTTTGTAAGTTTGTTTTAAAATAAATCTATTTTTAGTCGTGGCGACCTTGACATTGGAGATATTGACGTGATTCTTTTGTGCAACACACCGTCCCATGATGGTGAACAAATGTGCCAAATGATTTTAAAATATCATAATGAATGACATAGTTATAGCCCAGACAAGCTCATTTATGGCTATTTTTTACCTTTGAACTCAAAATGTGACCTTGACCTTGGAGATATCGACGTAATTATTTCGCGCGACACACCGTCCAATGATGGTGAACAAATGTGCCAAATGATTTTAAAATCTGACAATGAACGACATAGTTATGGCTCGGACAAGCTCATTTATGGCCATTTTTGACCTTTGAACTCAAAGTGTGACCTTGACCTTGGAGATATAGACGTAATTATTTCGCGCGACACACCGTCCAATGATGGTGAACAAATGTGCCAAATGATTTTAAAATCTGACAATGAACGACATAGTTATGGCCCGGACAAGCTTGTTCCGCCAGCCCGCCAGCCAGCCCGCAAGCCAGCCAGCCAGCCAGCCCGCCCGCATTCGCCAATCTAATAACCAGTTTTTTCCTTCGGAAAACCTGGTTAAAAAACATATATATGATCAATAAAACAATGTAATCATTTGATAACTATGTTAATTTGTGTTGTTACTTTATGTGTGGCATTTAATGACAATGTATTTTGTTGCAAAAACGTGGATTAATTATTTCAAAGCGTCTTTTACAGTTCAGTGAACATGGAACATAATACGGACTTCATATCACAAACTTAGAAGATATAATATGCTGCATACATGTAATAAATGATAAATTATGATAGCCAAAGATACATCATTTCAATACAGTCATACACACAGTTATTGTAATACTAGTATATACAATATAAAAAATCGACTTGTTAAAGGCTTTGTAAATAAAATAAAAATAATAATTTTATATTAACAGACACAAAGACTCTCCTGTTCTTGTGTACCCTAATTCACAGTCGGAAATTTTAATATTAAACAAGGGACAAAATTGTCACAAAACCATGTTTTCATTGTGAAAAAAAATCTGATAAAGGGAGACAACTCAAACTGAACTTTTGAAATGAACAAACAAAATTAACCCCCTTTGTAAGTTTGTTTTAAAATAAATCTATTTTTAGTCGTGGCGACCTTGACATTGGAGATATTGACGTGATTCTTTCGTGCGACACACCGTCCCATGATGGTGAACAAATGTGCCAAATAATTTTAAAATCTCATAATGAATGACATAGTTATAGCCCAGACAAGCTCATTTATGGCTATTTTTTACCTTTGAACTCAAAGTGTGACCTTGACCTTGGAGATATTGACGTAATTTTTTCGCGCGACACACCGTCTCATGATGGTTAACAAATGTGCCAAATGATTTTAAAATCTCACAATGAACGACAAAGTTATGGCCCGGACAAGCTTGTTCCGCCCGCCCGCCAGCCAGCCAGCCCGCCCGCATTCGCCAATCTAATAACCAGTTTTTTTCCTTCGGAAAACCTGGTTAATAAAAATGGTAAGTCATGTGTATGTGTGTATAGTAAATTTAAAAGAAGTAATTAAAAACATTGCATTTTATGTTTACGGTATTACCACCATGGCTGTTGATTAGTTAAATATAAACGACAAATAGGGTAATAGTTATTGATGTAAACGTGTAGTAAATGTAAAGTTCATTTAGAAATGTGAAGATGGTTTACGGATACGAATAAAAAATGGTTACGAATCTAACAGGGTACGAAATGAGAACTAAAAAATACCTTAAAAAATGGTACAGTTATCCGTTATAGCATAGATTTTCCATTGTAATACTTCAATAACAATTCACGTGTGCACATTTTGGACACAGAGGACGTGCAACTGTACTATAAATCATAACATTTGAAACTTAAACAGATTCCCAAATCGCATCCAAAAACCGAAAGTAGCTATAATTTGTTGAGTGGTTATGCCCCTTATTTACATTGTGCATTATGCGGCGTTAGTAAAAAATGACATCGGTAGCAAATCCAATTGTATGCTATTAAATCAAATATTAAAAATATAAGGCAGATACTAAAATAACATACAACGTACAATGATATTCTGCTCGCCACCTCGTCCCATTTTTTCTTCGAATAACAGAAATTTGTTCGGCTCCGATTTCCTTGTATTCGCCGAATAAAAAGGCTCCAGTGGTCCCGAACAAACGCGTTTAAAACAATCTCTGCTGGTTCGGTCCAATCTGGAGCCTTCTGATGCTTCATTTCGCTTTTTTCAACTGACAGACACTCCATCGTAAAAGTTGTATCAGAAATGTCTTCTGAAATTTATGACACTATTTGGCGCGTTTTCTATACTATAAAGTTCGCTTAGTTGTGACGTCATGAAAAAAAACGATCTTATTGAAGTCTATTTTCAAACGCGTTTGTGAATAAGATTAAGAATCCTGAGTCTGTCTTTTGTAAGTCTAAGTCTGAGTCAAAGTCTGAGTTTATTATTGGTGAATACGTCTCCTAGGATATATTTTTGACCAAATATCGAGTTGCGAAAGGCCGCAAACAGTCAAATCCATTTCATTAAAACATAAAGTAAAATAAGAAAGCCTTTTTGTGTCAGTGTCATAACATAGGCAACATACATTGAAAATACAACCAAAGACAAGGCTGGCTTCTTCACTTGTGAAACTATGGCCCTTGATCTTTTCCCCCACCCACCTCATTTTTAATGAAAAATTGAGAAATTTGACCCATTTCATGGCATGCACAGTACTGTAGTGTTTTCACCCGGTTAGCTATTCGTGGGTTTTAATGCAATTATCACAACCGCTAGCAAAGATAATATACTAGACTACTCACATGGGCATCGACTGGAATCCACGTCTGGACGGCACCAATCGTCCTCGTCGTCTTCGAGGGAACTTGTCGGCTTCACGCGTCGGCTCGTCGGGTACACTCGTCGGCTCGTCGGGTGCACTTGTCGGCTCGTCCACGCTACCAAATGGCACTATACATGTACTTCTGGGAATACACTTCCAGGCAAACACGTACTTAAACACACAGTCACCGGCTTACATACACAGTCACAGACTCACTTATGTCTTCTGGGAATGGCCTTCCAGGTAAATACGTGTTGAACGCACATAAAATACAATATAATACAATACGCACAGGCTCACAGCTAGACACTGGCTTACATACACAGGCTAAACCCCCTGGAACTACTTACGTACTCAGGGTTACACGCACAGGTTCACAATTACAGGCTCACAGTTACCGACACACATATACAATACAATACCATATAATACAATATAAACTATACGCAGGCTCACTATTTCACACACAATACTCACATAGGGACATAGGCACATAAACACATCTACTCACCTCAACGTCCCGTGCACAAGAGACCGTACAAACTCGTGCTGCCCAGCATGCACTATATCGATTTGTCGCTGGTTCCCAGTCACGAGGTATGTGCGCGTTTTGTAGGCCGGGCACCGGCACAACACTCCTCCCACTTTTCTCCTTTTGGGACGACGCCACACAGCGAAGGAATCGTACCGGAGCTACCGATGAAGTAATAGTGCCCCTCGCGTAAGCACCTTGACCTAACACCTCAAAGTCAGGTCTGCATGCCGGCCAGCTTTCGTCCGACCTCTCTTTCTGCGCAACGTCTGCAATATACAACAACTAAAATTCATTCATCTCCATTAAATGTCAATAACCCCCTTTTCATAATCTTAGAATAATAACCAACAATAACCCACAATTGGTTATGCCTTGGTGCAAATAGGCTTGCTTACAAAATGCAAAGACATGATAAACAAAAACAGTTTCAGTGAATTGCTAATTTGCACAACTATGAAACTATACGCTTTAACCATAAAGCCATAATTAAATTAAATCAATAGTCACTGTGACTGCTTTTAATTTGATGATGCATATAAGCCTAAAATTGTGTAAAAACAAATCTGCCAAAAAATTCGCCTTCTTTTTCAAAACAAGGTCCTGTAACTCCTGTCCTTTTCTTGTCTACACAATGAATGGACAGGAGCACCCACCTTACAACCTATTTTCACCAATTTTAACAAATAACATAAATGCGACAAATACATCCGCTTTGAAGCACACATGAGAAGGTCCTCACCCCCACATGGAAATGCATTATCTACAATAAAAATCATCTTGGTTATATTATACAATCACAAGAATTTTAACAAAGGGACTACGAATGCGTTAAATACATATCTAAGTGGCAAAAGGTTAAAAGTATAAGAATAAAAATAATCTTATTTTTGTCCAAGTATAATACCTTTAATTGCTTTTAATGTTACAAATTCATTTTATTGACATTATCTGGAGGGAAATACAACTAAAATAAAACAAAAACTATTGTACCCACTACACTCCTCCCACTTTTCTCCTCTTGGGCCGCCGCCATCATGGTAATCGTACAGTCGCACCCAAGGCAGAAAAGACAGAGACTCAAATGGGACTATGATTTCCCCCTTCCCGCAGGCACAGGAGTGCCTTTGCCAAGCGGGGTACATACAGACCGCTGCATTCTAGCGGTTAGTGACCAATATGTTTCTTGCATATTTAAAATTCCATCAAATTAGTAAAATAAAAAAGAACATTCTTGTCGGCTATCGTCTGACAATTACTTAATCAAGAAAAAACATTATTGTTGGCTTTCGTCCAACAAGTACATTCCCTTATGTATTAGAATGTGGAGATCCCACTGAGAAATAATGTACTTTACAAAAATAAAAACAAAATAAAGTGTACATGCACCTGGAAACACCTCCGGCCATTAACAAAAAATGAAATTGATGCATCATGACAGTTGCCGTCAAGCATGGTCACGTAAAAAATTCAAAAGACCTGCAAATATTGTTTAAAAGAACAATTCCGGGAAATACCACTTCCGGCCACAAACAGTATGGAGTGTGACAGTGGTCGTCCGACAATGTCACATCCGACCATAAGGGAAACCAGACTTCACGGGAAATAATCAAACACATCCGTGATTGTGCAAAGCACTACTTAGCGCGGTAATACAAACATTACAGGAAGTAAAGCGCGGACGGCACAAGATAATTTGGGACGACACTTTATGCCTATTCATTAAACCCTCATTTCGCAGAGCACTGCTCAGATTAATTTCAAGTTTATAGTTCCAACAATATTGCAATAAAAGACTGGGCTTAAACTGAGACAATATGACATATATATATATTCAAAACAATCTAATCAAATTAATCAAAATGTTTAAGAGAACTATTACTTTTATACTCCGCGTACTACGTAATACATTAACAACACCGCGAATAGGATAGAGTTTCCAGTAACAAAACATCAGAGTAGTAAAAAGGATCACAAAAATAGGTGACCATACCGCTGTTTAGTATTATGTGACTGCAACGTTACTGTAATTGTTTAAATTGGTAGAATATTGTATTTTTAATTGTTTTACTAGTTTTACTAACAATTAACCTCGCCATTTACAATGTTAGGCGGAACAGATTTTGGAAGTTAGACGCTCTGGTGGTCGCCAACCTAATTTCCAACGCTGGGACCGCTCCCAGCGGCGAGAACTAGAGGGTCGCCACCCTCTTAAGCCACGCCTAACAGGCCTTCGAAATTCATCCTCCCTTCTTTTGTCCGGGGCAACTCGGTATCCGGATGCGCCACCCCCTCGGTGGTCACCCGCGGCGACTCCGTATCCGGTCGCACACTTCCGGCGGTCCGCCGCAGCGACATCAGCCGGATCCACATGTCTGGCGGTCGGTTTGGCCCCATCTTCAGTGGCCGACCTGGCCATCACTCGCGCTGCCTGGCCAATTTCCCCTCCCTGGGCAACTTCTGCCGCCTCTCGGCTGGCTGCTTCCGCAGACTCCCCGTACACCCGTTGTACGCGAAATGCATCCACGCACACAGGATCCCCATGGTCTCCTTCAGTGATATTGCCAATGACCATCCCTGGATCACGGACGACATCTGGCACAGTTGGCTGCACCAAGGGAACTGCATCGTGCACGTCCTTGGCATGCTGTGGGACTCCCCTCTCAAGATTCAAAACCTGTCCATCAAAAATAATGGTGGCCTCTGCCATATTAATGATGGCTCTGCCTGGATTTACCAAAATGTCGAACCCAAGAAGCATATCGACATCTGTCGGAGCTACATGCAAATGCTCCCGATACCAGCAGTTGCCAATCTTTAACTCAACTGGGCCTACGGCAAAACTCGGCATGGAGTAGTCCCTTCCTGTCATCAACAACTTGACATCACCCAGCTTGGGAGGTGGCTGCTTCATGGCCTCATACATCCGATCAGAGATAATACTGACCTCTGCTGCCGAATCAACCACTGCGTCAACCACGATATCTCCCACCTGCACCTTCATGCAGAACTGGGACACCAAACCTGGCTGGTTTTCATGAACCACTTCCGGTTGACCCGACTGCTCATCCGCTACCACTACGGGAGCTTTCTCCTCATGGTTGGCCAAGGACATGGTACTTTCAAGACAATTCCGCTGGAAATGTCCCAATCCACCACACTTAAAGCAAGATATGCCCCGCCGCGCCATACCAGGATATTCGCCCCAATTAGACCCATATCTTCCTCGCTTGGATCCCTCAGGGCGGAAATTTGAATGTTGGTATCCACTATGATACCCGTTGTTTCGCCAGTTCCCGGCGCTCCCATGGTAAGCATTTGAGCCGGATCCCCTTTCGTAGGCATGTTGGTTCCGATGCCCACGTGGACCGCCGCGGCTCCAGGTGCCTTCCTGATAGGGATCCTCGGCCGCACACTCGCCATAGCATCCCTCGTGAACGTCGGGACGGAACAACGGAACCGGTCGTTCGACGCGGCGAACAGCATCCGGGGTCCCACAACGGCAGGACAACAGTTCCACGGCACCCTGCAATTGACCAACCACCTGGCTCAACTTGTCGAGCGCCGACCCACTCACCACCTCTGGAATTGGTTCCTCGCCAACCGCGTGAACCCATCTCAAGTCCTCCTGCTCATCCATTTGGGTAGGGGCACATGCAAATTGAATGTGATGGAACATTCTAATTTTTTCAATTGCCTCTCCTATCGACTTTGGTTGCTGCATGCTCACCTGTCGGCCGGTTTCTCTGTCCTGTAACCCGTGGCAGAATTTTGCCACTGCCTGCTCGGTGGCGTATACTTGGGGCAGATCTCGGAATGCCTTAGTGGCTAGCGTGAGTACGCGATCTGACCACTCATCCAATGATTCTCCTACCCCCTGAGAAATTGCCTGGAAACGCCCTTGCGCAGTAGCAGGGAGCTCTTTGGCATCAAAACGCTCTTCCAGACGATGCAGTAATTCCTTATAAGGGACAGTTTTCCTGCCGTCAGTTAATACAGCATAGAAGTCCGCAGCTTTTCCCACCAAACACCAAACCAACCCATCAGCGCACTCATCATCTGACCATTGGTGCAAATTGGCATAGCGCTCAAACTTGCCCCGAAAAACTGGCCAATTGCTTCGACCATCAAACTGTAAGGTTTTAGGTATTCGGGTAATCACATCCCGAGTAGCAGGGTTTGGTGTAGTTGCAGGCAGGAGTGCAATAGGAAGGCTCGGTATTACCGGCGGGTTGATGAGCGCCAGAGTAGCCTGCTGATTGGGTAGGCTAGGTGGGTTTATGGGCACTGGATTAGCAGGCTGATTTTGTGCTGGCTGATTAATGGGTACCAATGTAGCAGGCTGATTGTACATGCTAGGTTGGTTGTTGGGTACCTGGTAAGCAGGCTGATTTTGTACCGGTTGGTTGATGGGTACCAACGTAGCAGGCTGATTGTACATGCTAGGTTGGTTGTTGGGTACCTGGTAAGCAGGCTGATTGTAAACAGGTTGATGGATGGGTACCTGGTTGGATAGCACAGACCCATTATTTGGATAAATAAAGTAAGGTGTGCTTGTGGTCGGAGGATTGGGAAGTTCTTGCAATGCCTTCATGAGGGTTGCTTGGGGTAGGGACGTCTCAATTTTTCCTCCAAATGCGCCCTGGTGCACGCGTGATGGGTATGTGGGGGAAGGTTCTTCGGTTTTATAGGCGACTGGACTGCGCCACCTAAGACCCGCCTCGCTGTCTGCTCTTCCCCACGGCAACTTCTGTTCCCTACGTCCAGCGGGGGTATGAGATAAATATCGGGGTATGGGGGTTTGAGACAAAGTCTGCAAGGAAAGGAAAGGTCTTGGCCTGGAGGAGGGGCTGAATGTTGATATTTGGTCTGGACCAGCCAATTGGTGTTGGACAAGAATGGGAAGTGATCTTTGGACCAGGGGTTGTGACCAATTTTGCAACTGCGATTGCAGTTCCGAAATACTCTCCTCCAGGGTGTTAATCTCTGCGGCAAGCGCAGCCCTTTCTCGTGCGTCTGGCCGGTTCCTTGGCGCACCTAACCCCCACCCCCCGTGTGGGACTAACTCACCAGTATACAACCGCCCCATATCTTCCTCATCTTCATCCAAGGTTATTGCAAATAACCTTGGATTCGGACGGAAGTCCAGCATCTGCATGACCTCTTCATCCAGAGGTCGCCGCATTAGTACAGCGATTTTCCTTGTCCAATTGGGAAAAGTACCTGTACCGGTCTGATTGGGAAAAATTGAGTCGTGAAAACCTCAAAATTGGGAAAAATCAGGTCGTGAAATCCTGAAATTGGGAAAATCGCGTCGTGAAGTTTAATCTCTTATTCAAAACATCATACAGTTCATACTTAATTGAACATACCCATTTAAATGGGTGCTGGACGTTTCGTGCCACTACCAGTTCGTGTCACTGATATTTGTGTAGGAGGGCATTGGACGTTTCGTCCCACTGATAATATATAGGCGGATAGGTGTAAATAATACCGTATAGGTGTGAAATCATAACAGGAATCTTTCGCACCTTTGATTGTAACATCTGTTCAATGGGAAAACAACATTGTTTTTTTTTTCAAGATTGTTTAAGAGTCAATTTAAATGCTTCATATAATACATTAACAATACATTACATAAATATATTAAAACATCAGAAGTGAATGCAAACATACATTTTTGACAAAAAAATTGCAGCCTACCCAATCTTGTAGGATTATCTTGTGTTGGCCGAGATTACATAAAAATATACAAACATTTGCAATAAATTGACATTAGCAACATCATATGCATGCATACATTTTAACAATATCTAGATTGATTACATAAATATATTCAAACATTGTTTTAATACACATTTACAAAAGTGCACAAATATAGAAACACAAATACAACAGCATACTATCCTATCATACACAAATCATATATACAATGTATTGCATTTCAGAAGTCCTCATCGTGGATGTCATCCTGGGTTGTGCTCGGTCCCAGCCCGATGATATGGCTGCACGCTCTCAGCAGTTGAGTAGTTGTCATGTCATCGTCTTCGTACTTCTCCCAGATCTCGAAGAGCCGCCCGTGCACTTCTTTGAAGATTTTCCGGTGTACCCGAGTCAGGGCGTGCTCCGACACAAGGCGGATTGTTAGATCCACTGTTTCTGCCTCACGGCGCAACATGTAAAACCCTAGGTCGGGACGCCCTGCTCGACCGTTGATTCTGCGATGCCATCCTGGAAAAAAATATATGTTGTGAACTATGATGTATAATAATTTGTATTTAATAATATTTAAATTATAACTATCCAATGAAAATATGATATATTAGTTTTTATAAGATAATATTTAAATTATAACTATCAATTGAAAATAATATATTGCTTTATTATTCTATACATGTAAAAAAATACCTTTAACGTCGTTGTTCGTTCGTAACGTCTCGCGGTATTATATACTGTGTGTTCAACTGACTTTATTTACTCTTTCAATGAATTACACAGTTTACCTCAAAGATCTCGTCAAGAGGCTGGTAGCACCTGGAAATAAACTCTGATACACACATACACAGTTTGTATCATAATTAAAGCGGTGAGTTGTTTACTAATTGGTTACTAATTGGCCATTAAAGGCCCGTGTCTGTAAATTAAAGGCCCGAGTCAGTAATTAATTGTTTGCTAATTACGTAAAGACACATACGGCTAATTGAAAGTTTGTGAGTCGATAGTAAAGCATAAGCTTTTCTTAAAAGAAAAAGACCAACTTTATTTTAAATTGTATTATTGTTCATTCATGTTATATATTATTATTTATGTATATAATACATACAATTGAAGCATAGAAAATAACAGCATTTCATGTTTTATATTTATTAAACATAATGAACTATGCACACATGTTTGTATACTAACAATAAATCATTTTATTTTATTATTACAAGCGCATACACATGATTCATAAAAAATAACAACACTTTATGCTTTATGTTTATCGCATATAATACACTATTTACAAATATTAGTATACTAACGATAAATCATTTTATTTGTTTGTTATTTATAATCATAACTGTCAACATTATTGTAATTTTCTACATTAATATACACCCCAATATCATTCACACCTATCCGTCTATATATTATCAGTGGGACGAAACGTCTACCCCTTTTTAACACAAATATCAGTGGCACGAACTGGTAGTGGCACGAAACGTCCATAAACCATTTAAATAATCATTTGCAGGCATGCCTTAATGACCATTAAGTTATAAAGTTTATATAAATAACAAAATAATATAAAGAACACACCAAATCAATTACTAGTTGTTTTAATCTCTTTTAAAGCAATGTCTCTCTCTTTCATTTTTGTGAAAATTTCAACAATCTTTGATGTTTGATCATCACTCAGTTGCTTGCATCCCTCCCTGCACAGCATCATTAGGGCTGTCAATGTGTCCTGTGATAGATGGTTCCGATTGGTTTTTTGGCATAATATTTGCTATTATGACTCATTTCAAACTACGATAAGGTTACAAACCGACGTAAAACAGTATGCTGGCTGCCTGGCAAAAGAACCGGAAACAGAAACAACTATATTGATTGAATGCGCTGAATAATAAAACCCGAAATTAATCGAGCGCGTGGTTACACACAACTATACGATTTTCTTTGTTCGCTCGCCGAAAGTTGGTTTTTTTTACGAAACTTTCGATCGTTTTGAGAAAAAATTCGGACGCTGATTGGGATTTTTCCAGATGCCGATTGGGAATTTGGGAATTTTCGCTCGATTGGGAAAGTACCGTTTTGGGAATTTGGGAATTTGGTTCGATTTGGAAAGTACCGTTTACCGGTACTTTATAAAGAAGGAGGAAAATCGCTGTAGTATTCCCAGAGATTCGGGATATACGTTACCCGCATTCTCCCGGAGATTTACAATGGCTTTAGCCAATTTCGGTCCAATCCCCGGAACGGAGGTCAAAACATGAGGAGGGTCAAAGTTTACCTGTACCATTCTGACCGGTGTCCTTGGTGTGGCGGGTCTACTGCCCATATCCGCCATTTTAGTTTTAAATGTTTGGCAGACAACAACAACCAAAAAAAACAAACCAAAAAAACAACAACAGGAATTCAAGAAAGAAAAATCCGTGTGACAATGACAATGAAAATAATGTAGAAAACGTTTTCCTTTAACCTATAACTACCTCAGACTGGCCCACCTACCACGTGAACTTAAATATTTCCCATATCCATTATTAATTGAGAAATTTACAATGAAGGAAATTTAAACAAAAACAAAAAACGGACTGGAAGTTACTAAATCCAAAAAATTCTTAAATGAAAAACTTGTGCTAAAATGGTAAGGACAATAAAAACGTTTTTCAAAAGAAACAATAAATTTCCCACCAAATACCTAACTTCCACGTGAGCTTAAGCCCTAAACTGTGGTAACAACAACAAAGATGGCCGACACGGACGAGTTAACACGTGGCCATCCGTTGATTACACAAGCAATGAACCTGTTACAAACAGCATTGGACAATCACGTTTTTTAACAAATATTTCGCCAACTGATAACACGGCCGGCGAATGTGAACAATGAAAAAAACTATGATGCCGTCTGTTTTTACACACGACTAAAAATAGACGAAAAATGCGTGCAACTGTTAAATTATAGAAATAACGTTTTAAAACGAACACAGAACTTTAAATTAAATTTGATGCGACGGTCCAAACTAAATTTCACGATGCCGATTTATTTGCAACAAAGTTATATATAGAACTAGCCTAACCGTTAAAACACAATTACACAAACCCCATCCGTACTACCATTGTAGTGTTTTCACCCGGTTAGCTATTCGTGGGTTTTAATGCAATTATCACAACCGCTAGCAAAGATAATATACTAGACTACTCACATGGGCATCGACTGGAATCCACGTCTGGACGGCACCAATCGTCCTCGTCGTCTTCGAGGGAACTTGTCGGCTTCACGCGTCGGCTCGTCGGGTACACTCGTCGGCTCGTCGGGTGCACTTGTCGGCTCGTCCACGCTACCAAATGGCACTATACATGTACTTCTGGGAATACACTTCCAGGCAAACACGTACTTAAACACACAGTCACCGGCTTACATACACAGTCACAGACTCACTTATGTCTTCTGGGAATGGCCTTCCAGGTAAATACGTGTTGAACGCACATAAAATACAATATAATACAATACGCACAGGCTCACAGCTAGACACTGGCTTACATACACAGGCTAAACCCCCTGGAACTACTTACGTACTCAGGGTTACACGCACAGGTTCACAATTACAGGCTCACAGTTACCGACACACATATACAATACAATACCATATAATACAATATAAACTATACGCAGGCTCACTATTTCACACACAATACTCACATAGGGACATAGGCACATAAACACATCTACTCACCTCAACGTCCCGTGCACAAGAGACCGTACAAACTCGTGCTGCCCAGCATGCACTATATCGATTTGTCGCTGGTTCCCAGTCACGAGGTATGTGCGCGTTTTGTAGGCCGGGCACCGGCACAACAGTACATCCAAACAGAATGCAATCCTAGTTTTGGCTACATTACTCATTAATTTCATCCATGTGCTGTATTTACCTAGAAAAGTGTCTGCAATAGGTTTAGATTTTTCACAATTAACCTTCAAATTTCTGTTCTGTTTCTGCAGAGTGAAATATTGACTTCCGCCAAAAGTGAGAACCTCCTTTTTGAAGATTCAAAATTTCCCATTGTGTCACACCGGTCTTACTGACAATAACGTTGTGACGTCACCATTTATGTATAGAATGAAAATTTCCTTGTTTCAATGTTTTTATCCAAAATTTTGAGACATTCTTTCTAAAACTTAACACAAGAAATACATCTTATAAATACCTAATTGATTATTAAAGACCATAGGTTACCCCTACCCTAAAGATATGTAATTTTATATAGTGAAGAATTTCTTGATGGGTCATTACGGTCACATTTCAAAATGGTAACATCACGCAGTCTGGTTCCCATGATAAAAGTTTGTTTAAAGTTTATTTCAATTCAAGTTTTTCATCTAATAAAACGACCAAAGTCTTTACTTCTACCAATTGCCAGTAAATGAATTTCAATAGCCACATATTTCTTTTACCATAAAAAAGAAACACATGCAATTTTTCAAACATGTAGATTTAATACAGTATGTTTTTCCGTAGTATCGGCCCTCTTAATGAATACATACGAATTTTGGAAGTGAACAAATACAAAATACGTATGTTTAATATGTCAATCTATAGTTAAATGTGTATTCTTCGACATAACAACGAAAACCGCATTTAAAGGGGCCTTTTCACAGATTTTGGCATTTTTTTAACTTATTCATTAAATGCTTTATATTGATAAATGTAAACATTGGATCGAAAAAGCTCCAGTAAAAAATCAAGAAAAAAAAATAAAAAAAGGAAAAGAACATTGCCCGGAGCAGGTTTCGAACCAGTGACCCCTGGAGTCCTGCCAGAGTCCTGAAGTAAAAACGCTTTAGCCTACTGAGCTATTCCGCCGAGTACACATCCGTGATGTATTTTATACCTTATATAAGCAATCTTCGTAGTTTCACAAAATTTAACGACAAAAACAGAACTCTCCAAATTATTCAATCGTTTCGCGTTGCAACGCTTTATAATTTTTAGGTTTTAAAATCGTCAAAAGATGCATATAATGGCTATATTAGAGCATGGTTAATGTTCAGTATTACTGTTTCCTCACAAATATCATAACTAAAACGAAAACTTACGAATCTGAAACAACTTTTTTCAATTTTGTCAATTTACCAAAGCGTGAAAAGATCCCTTTAAATCCGCAATGTTTTCACAAAATACTCGCTAGACTTAGCTCCCTGTAATAAGCTGTTTCATGTAAAACTGTCTCATAGTAGCGGCCCTTCTGATTGGTTGCTTAGATTTCCTACTATGCGCATGTGCTTGCTCTAAAAAGTTAATGGAAAAACGAAACTCTTGCTCATGTTGTTCTTAAAATAGTTTTACATTTTATTCAAAAATAATCGGCATGTAAAACATTTGATAAAGCTACTTCTAATCCATAAACAAACTAACATAATTGTGTGTAACGTATTTAAAAATCAAAGCATCACCCTGGAATAAACTTGACCTACTTTCCAACGAACACCGAAAATCATGAGAATGATCGTCGTAAAAGTCATGGATAACCATCAAATAAATTACAACTTCCAAAAATTGAAGAAAAAATATTAACATTCCAGCATGCTGGATATTTTATTCTTTCTCTTAAAAAATTATCTGACTTTTAATGAAGACAAATCTAAACTTTTAAAGTATCGTCACGTCACCTATTTTCGCCGTTCTCCTATTTTTGCCGATAACATTTGGTGCAATATAACCTATATATCGTCACGCGAGATTGCACAGTTGACCTAGTCCGAGAATAAACAACATTGTCACGGATGAATACACCGTGATTTCTTTTTAAAATGGACATCCGAAAGGTAAGAAATAAACAGATGAAAACTTACCTGCAACAAAATGCAGATTTGCTTAATGCCCTTTTTTTGTTCCTGTTACTTCGTATGTTATTATTTAAATAGTGTGACTTTGTTCATTATCTTACTTGTAAAATGTGCAGCAGACACAGTATGACGTCACATATAGGCGCGATATGTCAAATTTTTGTCGGCATATGTAAAGCCCGTGAAAAATGCGTAATATATCTCCTTATCACACCTCATGAGTATATTTTCAGGCTCCTCCTTCGGAAAGAGGCAGCTGCAGGGCCACTTATTCACACGATGATCTGACAAATGCGTTCAATATGTGTATTGAACAAGGGCTTCCTGTTGAGAGGGTTGCTAAAAAGTTCGGTATTCCGATCAACACTTTAAATGACAGAGTTCGTGGCAAAATTAACATAGACACTTTAAAATCTGGCCCTTCCCCTTCATTTGATACCAACCAGGAAACATTGCTCTGTGAGCACATTAAAACTATGGCTGAAATTGGCATGGGTTATTCTCGACAAGAAACAATTAACTTGGCCTCTGATTATGCCATTCATTTGGGAATAAAACAACAAGGGGAAAGGTTGAGTTTGAAATGGTTGTATGGGTTTTTAAGTAGATGGCCGGAGTTAAAGGTAAAAAAAACTCAGTCACTATAAATAGCAAGGGCCAGAAGTGCCACTAAGACGACAATTGAAAACTATTTTAAAGAATTGAACAATATATTAACCAAATATCATTTGACAGACAAGCCAGCCAGAATCTACAATATTGATGAAAAAGGTCTCAGTACAAATCACAAACCACCTAAAATTGTAACAGGCAAGGCCTACAAGGCACAGGCGGTGAGAGCTGATAAGTCCCAGACGGTGACCCTTATTGGTGGAGGTAACGCTTCAGGGCAACAAATTCCTCCATATTTCATATTTCCTGGTGCCCGAATGCATGCAACCCTACTAGAAGGATCAACACCAGGAACGTATGGGACAGTGTCTGATTCTGGCTGGTCCAATACCGAAATATTTTCCTATTACATAAAATACCATCTTGAACCTTTACTACCAACACGTGATGCTAACTACCCCATCCTTATCTTGTATGACGGTCATAAAAGCCATGTCTCAATTGGTTTAATTCAATGGGCAAAATCAAATCACATAATTCTATTTGTTCTTCCGCCCCATTGTAGCCAAATACTTCAACCCATGGACGTCTCATGTTTCGGTCCGTTTGAAAATGCATGGAATGCGGCATGCCACCATCACATTAGAGTTACTGCGGGTTATGTTGTAACCAAAAATGATGTATGTTGTATTGCATGTAAGGTGTACACAGCCACGCTTACACCCGTGAACATTCAGTCGGCTTTCCGTCGATGTGGAATACACCCATTCAATGCCAATGTCGTAAGTGATATTGCTATTGCACCATCTCTTGCTTTTGCAAAGACTGCCCAAACAAAATTAGTGGTACAGTCTCATGAAACAGCTGTTTATTATTTCGACAAACGATGCGCGCCAATCTTTGATAATGTTCGCCCTGCAAAACTAAGAAAAACTCTTAGTAAAGTTGTCGCATGTAAAGCAATTACTGAAGATGTTGTGTACAATAAGGTAAAAGAACATCTAAATAGACATAAACCAACAACAAAGTTTGTAAAATCATCATCAATGGAAGTTAAAAATAAATCATCAACCTCAACAACATCTACAAACCCAATTCATAAACCTGGTACCTCATCTATGAACGGTTCAAATGTCTTGGATGAAATTCATCATGAAGCTGACACCTCTGAGGACGATATGTTGACGACTCTGAAAAGTGCTGCGTGTGTAAACTGTTCACATCCGCAGAACTAAAATACTGTATTAGTCTGACTTTGGTAAAATGGCCACAATGTGACATTTGTGACAGTTGGGTTCATCTAAAATTTTGCACACCTGTAAAAGTATTGAGGAGGGGTGATCAGTTTCTGTGCCCAAAATGTGCAAGCAAAGAGGTGTAAACAGTTTTAAAATTGTAAATGAAATACAGACATATTATGTTGACAGTTAATTTATATAAAAAAACAGTGTATAAATTGTACATAAAATACAAACCTATTATGTTGACAGTTAATATCTAATATTTACATTTGCTTACTGTTACATAACTTGTTGAACGACCCTTATAAACCAGTTTATGTGTAACCGGCGAAAATAGGTGACGTCACTTACGCTGACATTTATTTAAAGTGACCTGTAAATGGATGTGTTTACATATTTGAAGCCATGAAATAACTCAACAAAAACACTAAATTTATATTGGTAAGTGGTCTATTTTCCTCTCAGTTATTTAGTTTTTCAAATTGTGTGTATTCGTTATTGTAAAAAAAACAGTGTAGTGTTTTTACGGTTAGCTCTCTAGGGTTCTTTCACAACAACTACAGCAATTACTAGCAACGACAAGATACTAAACAACTCACATGGGCATCAACTGGAATGCTCGTCAGGATGCACCAAACGTCCTCGTCGTCTTCGAGGGAACTCGTCGGCTATACTCGTCGGTTGCACGTCACAAAATGGCACTATACATGTACTTCTGGGAATACACCTCCAGGCAAATACGTACTTAAACACACAGTCACCGGCTTACATACACATATACTTCTGGGAATACACTTCCAGGGAAATGCCTGTCATTTACACAATCACAGGCAACTCACAGACTCACATGCACAGTAACAGTCTCACTTATATCTTCTGGGAATGGCCTTCCAGGTAAATACGTGTTGAACACACATAAAATACAATATAATACAATATAATACAGTATAACCTATACTCAGGCTCACAATTACTCACTCAGGCTCACAATTACTCCAAGCAATACTCAGCTTGGGAAAATACGTCTACTCGCATCAGTCACCCGTGCATAAGAGACCGTACAAACTCGTGCTACCCAGCATGCACTATACCGATTTGTCGCTGGTTCCCAATCACGAGGTATGTGCGCATTTTGTAGACCGGGCACCGGCACAACACTCCTCCCACTTTTCTCCTTTTGGGACGACGCCACACAGCGAAGGAATCATACCGGCGCAACCGATGAAGTAATAGTGCCCCTTTCGTAAGCACCTTGACCTAACACCTCAAAGTCAGGCATAGCTTTCGTCCGACCTCTCTTTTGGCGCAACGCCTGCCATAAACCACAACTAAAGTTAATGCATCTCCATTAAATGACCATTTGTGTTTAGCACCTTCGCACAAATATGAACGCATATGAGCCTTAATCTTTGTTAATAAAGAGTTAAAAATAAAAGTTCATAATAAGGCCCGGTAACTCTTGCTCCTTTTCTTGTCTGCACAATAATTGGACAAGTGTACCCACCTTCCAACCTATTTTCACAAATTTTAAGAAATAAAATAACTGCATACAAATACATCTCCTCGCAGCCCAAATGAGAAGGCCTACGCCCTTTGCATGTGACTGCATAATATACAATAAAAATCCTCTTGGTTATATTACAATAAAAATCACAAGAAATTTAACTTTCTAAGGTTATAAAAATCCTCTTGATTATATTAAAATAAAAATCACAAGAAATGTAACTTTCTAAGGTACTACAAATGCGTTAAAATAATATCTAAGTGACAAAAAGGTTAAAAATATAAGAATAAAAATAATCTTATTTTTGTCCAAATAATACATATAATTGCTTTTAATTTTATACAGAAAACGTATTTTGCAACATAATCATTGACATTATATGGAGGAAAAGACAATTAAAATAAAACTATTGTACCCACTACATTCCTCCCACTTTTGTCCTCTTGGGCCGCCGCCCTACGGTCGCACCCAAGGCAGAAGAGACAAAGACTCAAATGGGACCATGATCCCCCTCCCGCAGGCACAGGAGTGCCAGCGCATAGCGGGGTACATACAGACCGCTGCATTCTAGCGGTTAGTGACCAATATGTTTCTTGCATAAGAAAATTTCCATCACATTAGTTAATAAAAAAAAACAGTATTGTCGGCTATCGTCCGACAATTGCTTAATCAAGAAAAAAACATTCTTGTTGGCTTTCGTCCAACAAGTACAGTCACTTATGTATTAGAATGTGGTGATCACACTGAGAAATAATGTACTTTACAAAAATAAAAACAAAATAAAAGTGTACATGCACCGGGAACAACTCCGGCAAATCAAAAAATTAAAATGACGCTACGAGACAGTTGCCGTCAAGCACGGTCACACACAAATTTAAAAAGACGTGCAAATATTGTTTAAAAGAACAACTCCGGGAAATACCACTTCCGGCCAACAGTATTGAGTGTGACAGTGGTCGTCAAGCACTGTCACCTATAAAAAACAAACTCATTCGACAAAATTCTACGACATTGCTCGGCATATGGTTGGTAGAAAAGAATTTATAGAAAATTACGGAAATAAATGACATGATACAGCAATGACGAAGTGATTGAAGTTAGATCGACTCACAAATCTTAACATGGAAGGATAAAAGGTGACGGAGGTGCCAAGACTGGGATATTGCAGGGAAAACCGGGTTTTTATTCACCATCTGCGTAGTTACCACATCCGATGGTGCGGTGTGACAGCGGTCGTCCGACAATGTCCGACAATGTCACACCCGACCATAAGTTAAAAAAATAAACAACAGACTTCACGGGAAATAATCAAACACATCCGTGACTGTGCAAAGCACTTCTTAGCGCGATAATACAAAAATTACAGGAAGTTAAGCGCGGACGGCACAAGATAATTTGGGACGACACTTTATGCCTATTCATTAAACCCCCATTTCGCAGAGCACTGCTCAGATTAATTTCAATTTTATAGTTCCAACAATATTGCAATAAAAGACTGGGCTTAAACTGAGACAATAGGACATATATATTCAAAACAATCTAATCAAATTAATCAAAATGTTTAAGAGAACTATTACTTTTATACACCGCGTACTTTATGTAATATTCATAACAACAGCTTTTACTACTACTACTACTACTACTACTACTGCTACTACTACTACTACTACTACTACCACTACCACTACTACTACTACTACTACTACTACTACTACTACTACTACTACTACTGCTGCTGCTGCTTTTAGTGTTACTACTAGAGATACTCCGCGTACACCGTAATACGTTATCAACACCGCGAATATAATGTCACTGCAACTTTACTGTATTTTTTTTTAATTGGGGGTCTTTTGTATTTTGCATTGTTTTCCTAGTTTTACTAACAATTAACCTCGCCATTTACAATTTTAGGCGGTACAGATTTTGGAAGTTAGACGCTCTGGTGGTCGCCAACCTAATTTCCACCGCTGGGACCGATCCCAGCGGCGAGAACTAGAGGGTCGCCACCCTTTGGAACCACGCCTAACAAGTCTTCGAACACCACCTTCCCAGCTGTCATCTGGGGTAACTCGGCATCCGCATGCGCCGCCCTTATGGCGGTCACACGCGGCAACTTCTGTCGCCCGTCTGACAGGTACTGACCTTCCGGTGGCCGGAGTAGTTTCAGCAGCTTTTCGTTGGGCTATTTTGGCCCTCACCTGGTCGGCCCTGTCGGTGGCCATGCTTTTAGCCGCCTCCGCAGACTGAACCGCAACGCGCTGCACGCGAAATTCATCATCGCACACAGGATCTCCATGGTATCCTTCAGTGCTCTCGCCAATGACCATCCTTGGATCACTGACGACATCTGGCACTGTTGGCAGCACCAAGGGAACTGCATCGTGCACGTCCTTGGCATGCTGCACCTTCATGCAGAACTGGGAAACAGGACCTAGCTGGTTTACATGATCCACTTCCGGTTGGCCCAACTGCTTAGTCGTCGCAGCTACCACAACGGGCTCCTTCTCCTTATGGTTGGGCAAGGACATGGCATGAAAATGTCCCCAGTTGGAACCATATCTGCCGCGATACGATCCCTCAGGGCGGACTTTTGAATTTTGGTTCCGATGCCCACGTGCACCTCCGCCACCCGCACCCGCAGGATACATAACCTGGCGTTGGTCGTTGTACCACCGGTTCCGGACCTTCCCTGGGTAGGGGCACTCCACAGGGTATTCGGCATAGCCTTTTTTATTTCGAAACGGCTTACCCGGTTGTCGGACAAAGGGATCAACGGCCGAACTTCCAAAAGAGTTTGACAATCTCTCCACAGCATCCAGCAACTTCTCGACCACCTGGGTCAATTTGTCGACCGCCGACACACTGACCTCATCCGCAGTGGGTGCTTTCTTCACCTCGTGAACCCACCTTGACTCTTCTTGCTCAGTCTCCTGGGTATACCTCGGAGCCGCAGCGCAAGCCGACTGAACATGGCAATATATCTTCAGCATGTTCATCGCATCTCCCATAGATGTTGGTAACTGAAGACTAACATGCTTGCCGGCCTCCTCGTCAATCAAACCGTGACAAAACTTCGTCACTGCCTGTTCAGCGGCGTATGCATAGGGCAGATCACGAAACGCCGCTGTTGCCAGCTTCAGCGCCCGATCTGACCAATTGTCTAGGGACTCGCCTACTTCCTGATGGGCAACGTGGAAACGGCCCTGCGCGGTGGCGGTAAGCTCCCTGGCGCCAAAACGCTCCTGCAGTCGCTGCATTAGCTCTGCGTAAGGTACCGTCCCTCTCCCTTCGGTTAGCAACGCATAGAAATCGACCGCCTTTCCTGTCAAACACCAACCAAGGCAATCGGCGCATTCTGCGTCAGACCAATCTTGCACCCTTGCGTAGCGCTCAAACTTGCTCTGAAAAACAAACCAATTGCTCTGCCCATCATATAGCAGGCTCTTAGGCAATTTTGTCAGAACATCCCGATCTTTCTGTGTCGGGGGAATACTTGGGCCAGGAGGGTTGCTTGGTCCGGGCAAATTATTGAAAACCGGTGCATTGCTGGGTATGGGAATAGTGATGGTAGATGGAATTGGGACAGGTAGACCATTCGGGGCAAGAGGGCCCTTTGAGGCACGATGGGATCCCGTAGGCCCATTGTCCCTACTCTGGGGCAAACCTAACAAAGGGGGCGGGGCGGGGACGCTTGATGTGACATTAAACGGTTTCGGTATGCTTGTCATCATATTGTCCGGCTGTAACAACATACGCTTTGGGAGCAAAGGCTTTGCAATCTGGGGAAGAAAATCGTCCCATTGAGCTACGTCCGCCTCAAGAGCCGAAAGTTGGGCTTCTAGTTGGGCCCTCTCGTGATCCTGACTTACCGACTCCTTCTCGAGCACAGACATATCTATCCACCTTTCGTGTGGGTCCATGGGCCTATTTGCGATTGACCGCCCCATTCCACCCTCCCCAACATGTTCCGCCCCATCCCCATACCCCAGGGCTTCTCTAAATAATGCGGGGTTAGTACTAAAATCCAACTCTGTCATGTCACCAAAGGTCAGCGGCCGCCCTATAATTGCCTCTAAAGTATGTGGTAACAAATTTCCCGTATTTTCCCGTATCAAAACAATGGCCTGTGCCAGTTGTCTGCCCACACCCAGAATACTGCATAATCTAGTGGGAGTGTCGTAGTTCACTCGAATTTTTCTGGGGGCTACTAGTAAAAATGGTGGGGTATATCCACTTCCCATATCCATTGTTAATTTAGAACTTTACAAGTAAATATGAAAAAGTTAAATTAATAAACAACCTAAAATAAATGGGCCAAGAAATTCTGAAATAAAAACTTTTGTATCTACTGGTAGACAATTAACATTTAATTGCCAAACAACCAATTAACAAACTCGCTATCACTGTTGTTGCTATCAATAATCAATAAAAACTGAAAGTAAGAAACACGTCGCTTTAACTTGACGTTAAGCACTAATTTCCCGGGACCCAGTTTACTTTCGCAATAACACTGCTATAAAAAGAATTGCCAAGGACAAAACTCGTGCGTGTAAACTTCTATTTCCTCGGACTTTAGTTACCGATATATCAGCAATTTACACTGCTATATACAACAGTCAACCAAACACGTTTTTCATGAACTGCTGCGCACAGAATACGCGCCAACTAATCACGGGAAAATTGCCAAATAAAAAAAAAACACGTGGCCATCCGTTGATTACACAAGCAATTAAACTGTAACAAACAGCATTGAAAAATCACGTTTTTTAAGAAATATTTCACCAACTGATAACATGGCCGGCGAATGCCAACAATGGAAAAAAACTACGATGCCGTCTGTTTGTTACACACTTCTTAAAATAGACGAACACTGAGTTCAACAAGTTAAAAACAGAAATCACGTAACACGTTTTATGAAAAACAAATTATGCGATGCCGATTGATTTTGCAACTAGCCTAACCGTTAAACACAATTTTCACTTTGTCCCCCGTTGGGCGCCATTGTAGTGTTTTTACGGTTAGCTCTCTAGGGTTCTTTCACAACAACTACAGCAATTACTAGCAACGACAAGATACTAAACAACTCACATGGGCATCAACTGGAATGCTCGTCAGGATGCACCAAACGTCCTCGTCGTCTTCGAGGGAACTCGTCGGCTATACTCGTCGGTTGCACGTCACAAAATGGCACTATACATGTACTTCTGGGAATACACCTCCAGGCAAATACGTACTTAAACACACAGTCACCGGCTTACATACACATATACTTCTGGGAATACACTTCCAGGGAAATGCCTGTCATTTACACAATCACAGGCAACTCACAGACTCACATGCACAGTAACAGTCTCACTTATATCTTCTGGGAATGGCCTTCCAGGTAAATACGTGTTGAACACACATAAAATACAATATAATACAATATAATACAGTATAACCTATACTCAGGCTCACAATTACTCACTCAGGCTCACAATTACTCCAAGCAATACTCAGCTTGGGAAAATACGTCTACTCGCATCAGTCACCCGTGCATAAGAGACCGTACAAACTCGTGCTACCCAGCATGCACTATACCGATTTGTCGCTGGTTCCCAATCACGAGGTATGTGCGCATTTTGTAGACCGGGCACCGGCACAACAACAGTTTGTTTCTGACATCGGCGAAAACTGGTGACACCAGGATACCATATCTGATGTTGTAATATCATGCTATATATTTTTATGTATATTTGCCTTTTTATTGTAGTACAAATTGTTTCCAGTCTTTCAGCTTTAATACACTTGTTATTTCTTATTCATCATGTTTACTAGTCGGTTGTACAAGCTGTCTGAGCTTATGTTTGTTGTTTAGCTCTTGCCGACTCAACATAAATCTTATCTAATCTTATCTTATCTTAGCACTTCTTGACGGTTTTATCGTTAAAGGCACGATACTATGAGGATGAGCGATACTATGAGAGTAAGAGCTAGATAATACCTCCATAACCGACTTAATAGTATGCAAACTAGGACTACATCTTTATTTGGTGATAATTTCGTACACACTAGAAATTAATTGTAAAAGCAGTAAATAATCTGAAACAGAAGAAACAAAGAAGATTACAGAAATCGTCTTCATCGTGGCGTATTGGAGATGGTATCCGCATAACGACCGGTTGGTCTCGAATAGTAGAAGAGGCTATAGAAGTTTTCAGCGCCACAGACGTCAACCTTCAAAAACCACTGACGTTGAAGCTCATCCTCAAACGTGCCCATGAGAAGCATTACTATACATACTTGCAATTGAACAAATTTACTTATTTAATCTATCAAAGGACTATAGAGTTCGCCACCACCAAACAGCTGACAAGACTGCAGCAGTTCAACGGCACTTTCCACATCGTCCTCAAGCCGTTTTGTGAACTGCAGTATGTACATGCCTTATTGCGACACTAAGATTAATGAAGGCAGATGCCCCTACTCTTGGTCATGATGTCAAGGAGAAGAAATGCAAACTATGTCACAATATTTCGCCATATTGAAGGTCTGGGGCGAGATTAACCAGTTATCCAAAGCTTTGTGGTGCACTTTGAGGTCTGTTTGTTTTACCTTTTTCAATCATTTGGTAGCGTTAGTCGCGTTATTTTTGAGTTATTATGTTTTAGCTTGTTCAATCATGTAGTAGTGTGAGAAGAGTTATTCCATATGTAATAATGTAAAAAGGTAGCGTTAGTCGCGTTATTCATGAGTTATTATGTTTTAGCTTGTTCAATCACGTAGTAGTGTGAGAAGAGTTATTACATGTGTAATTATGTAAAAAGATAGATGCAAAATCTTCATTCAACCTTTACAGTTAATATTTCAGCACAATGGTGTGCGCTTAAGATGGAGCCAGGCTGTTGTGAGGTGCATAAACGCAGTGTGCCTTTAGGCGACGTTCGAGAGACGCGACGCCGTCAATACATTGATGCCACTTGATGCGAAAGTAAGTGGCAATTCCATTTCTGCCCGAAATACAGATTACGTGTGCTTTCAACAGGTACACTTTTTAATTCCAACATGTATTTGCACAAGTATACAAGTACTAGTATATACAGTAATAAGACAGTGCATATAAACTTTCGTTTTCAAATATTGTTATAAAATGCCTTTATAAATCCAGGCCTGCTGACCGGGCAACGTCAATTGATACAGAAGCCGTCTTTGGCTATTTTCTGTCTACCTGGCTGGACAGTACCGTATGTAAGACTGGTCCATATACCGGCAAACATTGAGAACTAACAAAGATACAGAAGCCATGTTATAAATTCGGTATGTACACCAGCTTGATAACACTTTTGCCGTTTGTAGGGATGTGATTATCAGGGTGCAGGATAACGTGACTTTGTTGGGTTCCCAATAAAACGTTAATGGATGTATCACACCGGTAAGTGCTGCTTTTGTTTAAATAACATTTTAAAACACTGTTTCGTAAGAATATCAACTAGTGCATAAAAGACGGATTTTTATGCTGCTTATGGCAATGTGAAATACCGCTTATGGCAATGTGAAACACATAACATTTACTTTATTTTATAAGCCTGTGTTCTTGTCAAAACAATCCATGTATACTGCACGATAATGCTTTACGCAACGTTAAATGTTGTCACCGAATTAAGACGTATTCAAAGCTTTATTCTTAAACCTGAAGATACCGACACAAACTGCAAGAACAACTGTCTTTTATGCACTAAACATTTTTGCAAATGAATTTCATTAACTTGAGATATTTGCAAAAATAAAGTTCTTTACGTTGTGTTTACACTCTGCCCATCCCGTGTGTAAATCCTTGATAATCCCGTTGATTCTGCACCCTGATTATCGTGTCTCGGTCTGCAGGTTTCATATATACATGCATGCTCTCGGAATTACCGCGCATTATATCCATTGTATTAAGGACATGACTGTGTGGTAGGTGTATCTTGACGATAACCAAAGTCAGTTTGCTATAACCAAAGTCAGTTTGCTTTGCATGGTTTGCGGACAAATCCCGTTTGGCCAAAACTTTCAGTTTCAACAACTGTTTAGTGCTCTTTTTTAGGGGCACCTGTGCTTTATTCGGTCCTTAAGAAATATCTCAATATCAATATCAAACTCTGCCGGCTAGGCCCTATCTGATTTTTGTCTGTATGGTTTTGCCAACATCAATCTCGTGTGTAGAGGAAGATCCGGATTGCATAATCTACATTAGCAGTGAGTGTTTAGACACTTAACCTTTCTGGGACCAAAATGTCGGCGTCAAAGTTGTCGACCACTCTTTGGATCATACCAGCGTAACAATCGCAAATAGTGCATCAATTCTTGTCTTTCGATGAACTTATGCCTGCTGATCTTCAAAACCATTTGAATATAATAATGATACATTTTGGATACACATTATGTCCGACCAGATTAATAAAGTGATTTAAGATATAAATAGCCATTTCTTAGATAACAAGAAGGTTGCATTTCAAGTAAATTACACCAATTCCGTTTACAAATGGCATTACAGTTATACATAGTGCTAATCTTCCGTATTCACCAAGATATTAATATCCCCATATATGAGAACAATAACAAAGTATTGGCGTGATCATCGAGTCAACTAAATTAAACTTTTTATTTGATGGGCAATGACCAAACGTTTATTTTTTATGTTTGTAGATTAAGAAGGTATGATTGTGTGCATCAGCAGGTAACCTATTTAGTTATATGGTCCATGACAGGGAGGGGATAAACAAAAAGCCCAATTTGTTCATAACAAGGTGTTGTGTTAACTTGTTTTCCACCAAAATTCCAATCAACGTTCTGAAGTGGTCCACTATCTCGGAACACTAATACTGAAGTTTGATCAAGATAAATAGAGAATTAAAGGTAACTGACCGATCGTTGTGTAATATATCAGCACACTGGATGAGCAAACGGTTTATTACTTAAATCTTACGGAGGAGTCCGGAGATAGCCGATGTATCACGATTGATATATCAGGTGAGGCATTGAACAAGGCTCACCGTTTCTTTAATCGTGCCAAGCTTGTTATATACACACCACGCAGTAACTTGCTTTTATATGTATCACATCTCAACGTCCCCATTTTAAAGTAATAATGAAATATAATCGCTACGACGGTGCTTTGTAGGTGGTAATCAATATGTTGTTTTGAGATAAACACGTCAATAACGGCGACATGTGCACTTGCGCTTATTTTTGAAAATATTTTTTTTTTGTTGTGTTATTTTTTCGATTTAAATATATGACATCTTGGTATGAAATTGTTTATTCTGTTCAATCTGATTATATTTTACATATTAATAAATGTTAAAGTCACAGAAGTTGCTTTAAACACGGGATTTTCCAAAAGATATTTGTATGTCTAACACAATGTATTTTGTAATCATCTTATTTGACCAAACTAACCGATGGTCGAACTTTTTTCTAACTATTGCTAATCAATATTTAATCAACATCATCATTATCAATATCTTTGTCCTCATCATTTTTGTCGCAATATCGCGATGTTACGGAAACGAAAATACTAATATAATAAGGAATTTAATCGTGCGTCGAACATACGGTAGATCTTAAGCGTTCAGATATTTAAATTGGAAAGAAACAAACGATTATTTTGTATTATGTTTTTCACTTAAAAGAACCGTGTTCCTTTGTTTGAACGTTCTTGGTCGCGTATTGAAACTGGTGTCCGTCTTGTGACCCTGAGGTCTCGGGTTCGCTTTCTGTTAGCGTTCTCGAGATTTCACGAAAGACATATTGTCAGGTTTATACTCGAAATGAACCTGAGAGTGCCTCAATAAGCGTTGAAAGCAAGTAAAATAAGTTTAATAAGTTGTTCAGTATTGGATGTAAATAACATAACTGCATCGAATAAATTGCACAAGATGCAGATACGTTACATTTTTTATTCGTACATAGCATAGGATTAACTCGTACCTTTCACATTTATTATTCACGAAATAACACACGTATTTTATAAACAGTCATTGCAAACAGTTTCAATGAAAGCCTGAAACATGATCAGCATACTGACGTCTTCATCCAACAAGGCGCATTCGATGTTGACCTCCTCGCATTTCACGACATCTTCCTCTGCGGTCTGGTATCGATCCCCACCACCTTGTTCATGATTAGATTAGCAGTCAAAATAAGCCAGTGCTTTCAGAGCACGCTTCCTGCCTTGGCGGTGAAGCCTTTTGTTTAGCTTGGATTATTTGTTTCGCTCACGTTTTTCGTGTTTTAACTCTCTCTCTCTCGCTCTCTCTCTCTTTCCCTATTAAAAGATATCTCGCGAGCGTAGCTATCGTAGCTCTATCTCGCTATCTCTACTATCTATCTCTCTCTCGCTCTCTCTCATTCTCGTCTCTCTCTCTCTCTCTCTCTCTCTCTCTCTCTCTCTCTCTCTCTCTCTCTCTCTCTCTCTCTCTTTGTTTTCTCAATTTCGTGTCGTATTTTTGCTGGATCCGTTTCGTCTTTTTCTGTATCCCATCTCCGTCGTATAATCGCCTCGTGCCAACTTTTCACAATCTTTCTCATGGTTGTATGTGTAGCGTGACTCTATTTCTATTGCTCATGACATTCTGGTATGGCAACAGTGTTCTATTTACGTCATGTGTTTTTGGCGTAATGACGTCACATGTGTTAAAGCAGAGTTGCGATTTTTAACAATTTAACATAGACAGACAGACAGACAGACAGACAGTTTATTCAGGCTTATACAAATATATTCGTTTTCATGCTTTAATACACACGTAATTCTTTGTCAAGTAACTAGGCATAACAACATAACACTAAATACCAAATAATTGTCATTAAAGAATATAAATACAGATAAAATAATACGATATAGTAATAATAATAATAATAATATTATTATTATTATTATTAAAATGTGATTCTTTACCATTTAACGCATTGTAAAAACCCAGCGATCCGAAATAATGTCATGCAATTTATTTATTTGAAATATAGGTTTAATATTATGTCAAAATTTATAAAAATAAAAAAGGGTTAACATTTGCGAAAAAGGCTAATTTTTTTAAGTTGTACGCGTAAATTTTTCATATTTTAGAGATTTAACCCTCAAGTACAACTTCCCCCAATAAGTCATCTTGCACAAAATCGGACTAGGCATTTTGATCGAATCTGCGACCCATTCGTCATCGTGTCAGTATTTAACCACAGAGCACGGATCTGCTTCCAATCAACTTTTGAACTTATTTAATTAAACCAGCTTATTAAACCATATTAAGACTTTTCGCATAATTTGAACGAAACGGTTTTATATGTACATACATGGATGCAGTAGCTCCCTCGTTGGAATAACAACAAATAATTATTTTAATCTAATTGTTTACTTGGTCGGATAAGAGTCATACGCAAGCTCGTGAAATAGTAATTATATCCATCACTTCACTTAACCCGTAGTCTGGTACCGTTTGGCACCACAGGTGAGGTAATTATATATAAACCACATAGTAAATACTTCTCATATATATTATCTCATCTTACAACTTCCAGCTTGTGACTTTCGCCTCCAATCTCCCAGCAAACATGCCCATATCGGCCCGATATCGGCCAAATGATGGAATATCGGCAGAGGTTTGCCGATGTTGGGCCGACATCGGACCGACATTTATGTTAAACAAAAAATATTTTGTTAAGAGATGAGAACTTTTTGCAATTTTCCATTTTAGTGAATCCATCTGGTTTAATAACGTTTGATTAGGTCGCATATTATTCAATTTATATTTATAGGACAATGTCGGCCCGATGTCGGCCCGTTGTTATAAAAATACTTGTAACTCCACAGTTCAAAGTATAATATCGGCCCAACATAGGCTCGATATCATAATTAACACTCAAGAGAAAAGTTAACTTTGATTATTTTCTTTTTAATTTCTTGTTGCATTAAATTTAATTGTCTATGTCTCTTTTAAAAACCGTGAAAGATAGGTCGCATATTATACAATTTATATTTATAGGACAATGTCGGTCCGATGTCGGCCCGTTGTTATAAAAATACTTATAACTCAACAGTTCAATGTATGATATCGGCCCAACATAGGCCCGATATCATAATTAACACTCAAGAGAAAAGGTAACTTTGATGATTTTCTTTTTAATTTCTTGTTATTAAATTTAATTATTATGTCTCTTTTAAAAACCGTGTAAGATACTTGATATAAAATCAATATTATCATGTCCAGGAAGAGTAACCGTTGTTAAAAGGAAATACACAGGTTGCTTCTCTTGGCTCTTGTACAGTGAATCTGCCCAGGCTTTGGAAGTAAACAAAATAGTATGTCAACTAAATTTATATCACATAATGTTATAAAATACCTTTCATTTAATAAATAGATTTGTCATATTACTTTTTATGTAAATATGCGTTTGAAATATTTGACTTTAAAATATATTCAGTCCTGTATAATCATACAAATAGGCGCGCGACAAAGCTGCATTGACTCAATTTCGAAATTATCAAGGTAGAACTATTCTGTCCTGGACTTTTTTATTTTTTTTTGTTCGGAACAATTTTATTTGTTTTTTTCACAAGATCAGACCATTTTTAGAGTGCTGTTTTTCTGAAATTGCTATCTGTCATCAAATGTCGCATGTTTTCGCGACTGTTCAATGTTTGTTTAATTTCATGAATGAATAGCTAGTCAGCTAGCCTATAAGTTGTTTCATAAAATTCTTTCTAATAAATTTTGGTGAAACTGAAAACACTCCGTGTATTATATTAGCAATGTCAAAATCAAGGGATAAAACATACTGGCACTCATACAGACAGGTAAAATAATGTTTCTATACACTTAAATCATGTTTACAATGCTGAGGAATCATGTTCCAGTACACCCAATGCAACAGGCCATTTGGCAGCTATTTCTTAGGTAATTACTTATTGTTCTTTTAGTAAACAACATAAATTAATGAACTGAGAGCTGTGTACAGATGCTTTGTGTTTCTTTTCAGGTAAGCCATTTGTCTGTATTGGGTGGCCGAAACCGCTCTGATGTGTGCCGGCGCATTCTGAAGCATTGCATGTCAAATGAGGTGGCCAACCAGTACAGCTGGCATGGGAGGAAGAAAAAGGCAGTATTTGGAAAACTTCCATTGGCTGATGCTGTGCAGAGTAAGTTGTCATAGTATGTGTAAAAAGATAAGGTCACAGTTAGAACTAATACACAGTGCCAGTTACGCGGTCTCGGTAGTTTTCAGACTATACTTAAGGGGTCAATATAAAAAACCGGGTCTGTATACAACCCCGCGTTCTAGGCACCTTTAATTACTATGAGGGGGGTGTAGGGGAGGTAATGCAATCAAATGTCACAATAAGGTCTTATATCGAAAACCACAATCACGTCTGAAATTGAAATTTCATGTACCTCGCAATTAATGTCGCTATATATTTCCTTGTATGAGACGTAAAATAAATGACGTATTTATATAATACTATATAAGGTACCCCTATACACCTTAATTCGTGTTAATATCGGGTAAAAAAGGGTATGGAGATACATGTATTTAAAGTGGGAACCCCATGACCTATTTCTTAATCAGAGACCCCGTAAATGGCCATATGTGTGAATATATATATACATACAGAATTACATCCGGCTGTTTTCCTTTTTCAAAAGTAGTCTTCATATTGTAATTTAAAAAAGGTTAAGAAATAATATTGGTTTATAAACTGCCCAGTATCGTTAATTCTTGCAACCCTGTTTGAACATATAATGGATATAGAATAATATGAGCCTACATGTCATTACCATTTTCAGAAGCTGTCATGCGGTCCTTGAAATTCACAGCTGCAGAAGTTGAACATGAGTGCAGGGAATGGTTTAGAACAGCCTCTGACCGTGACGGTGGAAGAAAAAAGAAGACAGCTTAAAAAAGTGATGAACCGTCCCAATGAATTTTAACTCGTGTGTGTTTTAACTTTAAATTTAGTCTCCTGCTGAAATTTGTTATGATGTAAAGGTCTCTTTGAACTTGAAATTAATGATTTTACACAACTTTTCTTTTAATATGCATAATGATGGAAGCAGTGTATATTTTTTTTTGTTTTTTTTTGCCTTTATTACCTAAATAGCTGTAACTCTGTGTGTTACTTAGGTAAACGTAACTGTTCAATATTTTCTTGTTCTAATTGTTTTCATTTGTCATTTTTGAAGAAAACAAGTTTCATGTAGTTTGTATTAATATTGAAGACAATTTTCTCGTAATATTTTTTATTCAAAACTTTCTAGAAATGCCCATAATTTATGTCTAAGTTCAGGGGACATACAAGGTGTTTATTTCTGAAAATACTCAATTATAAAAACCAATTCCCTCAATTCATTTTGAATTTGATAAGTGACAGAACTCAATTATTTTTATTTTCAAGTGATCATTTCCTGGTGAAAACAACAAATAATTTTAATATATGTTAGTTTAAGGTATTTATGGTTATAAAGTCCCAGTAAACTACTCAATTATATATCATTCAGCAATCTATTGCACTGCTCTACTGCAATGTATTCATTAACAAATACTGGCTGCTTTTTACTGCATAACATTATTAGTTCTCTTTAAAGGAATGGTCCGACTTAATGGCTTTTTTTCAGTATTTTGGGAATGTGACCCCATTCCATGAAATTGGGAAATGTTGTGTCAATATATATATTTACCTGCAGTTCAGAAAAAGTACAACTGATTAACTACAATTCTTATTCCACATTTCACAGCTAGTATTTACCATTTAAGACAATGAGGAATTGCTTGACTTGATTTAGGGGGAAAAAATGTGTTCTGCCATTGAGAACATGGCCCATTACCTTAAAGTGAGATTTCTAGTCACTTGTACATTTACATTTTCTGCCATTACTATGTTGTGTTTTTTTTTCTGGATAGCAATTTGCTGAATTTACTTGTTACACTTTTTTGTGTATCGTATGACTGCTATGTTGTATTTTGCTGACTAGTCTTGTTACTATTTTTTGTGTATCATACGACTACATTGTTGTATTTTGCTGACTAGTCTTACTTGTTACTATTTATTGTGTATCGTATGACTACCCCAGCAAACATGCACATATGGGTCCCATATGGGCTGTTTCTGGGCAAACCCATATGGGTAAGCCCATATGGGCGTCATTTGGGACCAATATGGGCTAGCCCATATGGGAATGCCCACAAGGGTCCCATATAGGTCCCATATTATTGCGCTATCGGGAAAAATATGTAAACTTGTATTTATTTGATTAAAAACTCATTTCTTAAAACGTATGTAGGACTAACTTGATCTAAACTGCTAATATTCTACCCAAAAATAGAAAATCAATGCATAAGCAAATAATATGCGGCCCATATGGGTCCCATACGGGTCCCATATGGGAGTCATTTGGGAGCTATATGGGCTTGCCCATGTGGCAATGGCGATAAGGGTCCCATCTAGGTCCCATATTATTGCGCTATCACGAAAAAGATGTAAACTTGTATTTATTTGATTAAAAACTCATTTCTTAAAACGTATGCTGGACTAACTTGATCTAAACTGCTAATATTTTACCCAAAAATAGATGGGTCCCATTTGGGCCGCCCAACAAAGGACAAAATCAGCTACCGGGCTGTTTCTGGGCAAACCCATATGGGTAAGCCCAAATGGGAGTCATTTGGGACCTATATGGGTTAGCCCATATGGGAATGCCCTTAAGGGTCCCATATAGGTCCCATATTATTGCGCTATCAGGAAAAAGATATAAACTTTTATTTATTTGATTAAAAACTAATTTTTTAAAACGTATTTATGACAAACTTGATCTCAACTGCTAATATTTTGCCCATACGGGTCCCATTTGGGCCGCCCAACAAAGGACAAAATCAGCTATCGGGCGCACATTTTTTTGAAAATTCTGTTTTTGATATGGCTTTGTTTCAAATAATGTATATACTATGATTAATATGAAGTCATTTTCAATAGATAATTTTAATTTAAATAATCGCGCAGAAAAATAAAGTATTTAAATAATATGCGCATGCGCAGATGTTAATTCCGCCTCGCGAAAACATCCAAAACAAAACACTCAAAACGGTAATTTGTTAAATTGTGATATTATACACGTAATTATATATTTCTTTTGAAATCAGATATATATTGCTGATCACGCATTATTTATTTATCTGTTACTTCAATGAATGCCTGTGCGTTTAATAATTTAAAGTGCAAATTATTAGAATCCTTCATCGCTTTGCCTTTGTCATGTATTTTCGCGACGTAAGTCGTAACGTTCGTTTGTCGCCATAGATCAATCTTTTAGTTAAACTGCTTAATTCAACTTGATTCTGCCTAAAATTCACTACAAACTATTTATAGCAGACAGGCGCATGCCTGAAAAAATGGAACACTAAATTAGTAATCATGCTAATGCTAATAAATCTTACTTATACTATACATTGATATAATATTAATTTAAACGTATAATATAATGTTTTTTTTATAGGTCTTTGATTACTTGCACGCAAGCCAAGGTTGTCTGCCTGTTGACAAATTTTAATGATTATTAAAACACATATTTGCAGAATATTAAAAAAGTCTGTGTATTAAGAAATAATTAAATTCATAATGTTTATTGTACAAATTTATTTCAGAAAATTAAATATTCACCACCACCTGGTTTGCCAACATCGTCTTTACAAGGAATGTCCAGCAGTGCATGACAGAGGCCGGTCACTCCCATTAAGTCCAGCTGAAGAGCCTTCCCAGTTCATAGGACAAAGTAACTACAGTGCCTTCCCCAGGAAATTTTGCAGGCGCGCCGGGGCTGATTGGGGGTGGGATCGGGAGGGGTGTCCCCTCCCGACGTTGATTAATTTTTAAATTTAACGTGTCAATTCACGTTCTGTGGTGCGTTATAACTTAAAGAAAAACAGCGTCAAAAGACGTCATTTGGTGCGCTATGACTCTTCAAAAAAAATTCTCCAGTCATTTAAAAATATATTTTTTTTATATTGTTTAATTGTTTTAAAACTTTTCCGCACAGATAGTAAAATCCCGACTCGAACGATTTCCCAATACATCCGTTTCAACCCGACTCTTTTACTGTATACTTACTATTTTTGAAGTTTCTATTTATTACCCGATAATCCCGTTTATTCCGTTTTTATCAATCTTTTTCTGGTAAATATTTACGATAAAAGCTTTCAGTTATTTCTTTAACACAAACCTTGCCATTTTTTAAGTGACTATTTATAGATTTGATGAAATATTGCCTCTGAATATGCGTCAATCCCCTGACCTGTTGTGTGCTTGTTAAAACGCTCAATACACGCCATTTGTATGCAATAGACGCGACGTTGTACATGCTGCATAATTTTCGCGCTCTTTTTAATTGAGAAAAAGATTCGACACAAAATAAATTTACACTGCTAATTTGAAGCAAAAATATTTAACGTTGCGGTTACATTTACATTCGGAAGTGTGTTTCGGATTAAAAACGCGTTAACATCGACTTACGGGAATGGGTTTTGGATTACAAATTTAATTATTCCCATTTGAGATTTCAACAAATATTAACCGTTGCGTTATAAATTCAACGATAATTTGTTTAAACACTTTACGGGTCGAATAAATGTTTTGACGGAATTATGCATGAAATTCACGTTGTCCACGAGGATCACGGCCGGTTGCCATCATCAGTCTTCTAACTATCGATTATCGGACGAAACATTAACAAGTGTGCGTAATTAATTCAACGACAATTTGTTTAAGCGCATTACGTGTCGAATAAATGTCAGAAAAACGAGGTTAATCAGTTCTATAAATGGACATGTTGAAATATACATGTACTGGAATTAAATAAATTGTTATCACATAATTGTAACCGGTAGTCATTTGCACAACTTACTCGCTATAATAATTAATTGTTTACCACTTGCAATTAATTTCTCGTATTAATTATGAGTCAAAGGTAACACTTGTTTACAGTAAAAAGGTGTGATGATGATGCCCTAAACCGTCTTTAATGTTCTGTACTGTACTAATTACCGGTTTATATTACTCAAATGGTACAACTTCTTACTAATCAAGCTGCGATAAACTCTTACTTCATGCCCGACGTCAATCAAAATTAATGGTCGATAGTTAACCCCGCCCTCATAAGCATTCGCGTAACCGATTGGACGATGAACTTCACAGTTTGACGACTGGAAAGTTACCAGATACATCCTTGTCAGCATTTAAATGACCGTGTTATGTGGCTAGAATAATCGATACGCGCGTCATGCTATTCTCTTATCAGTGGATTATCCATTACCCCATGTGGTGTTTATGGCGATTACTTGTGAAAGTAGGTACCGAGTGCTCTTTTAAAACAGGGAATATTGATACACTGATAGGAAAACCTTGATTTTTTTGGACAATCTCCACTTTCTTTTACTGAAGAATACACTGATCGGAAAATTTCAAGCGCCCCGGTGACTCTGATTTCAAAATTCAAGCGCCCCGGCAAGGGGCGCTTAAATGGCCTGGGGAAGACCCTGAACTAATTTTTGTGCTTGAAACTTTAACTTAAAATAATTTCAGTTTTGGAACTACTGCTTATAAAATGATAGTTAATTACATAAATAATTGATGTAAACAGATAATCCAACTGAAAAAATATAAAATACACAGTCATTTAGTAATCTATAATAATACATACTTCTACTAATAAAAGAAACAAATTGACGTTGACAGGCATATAGGTGCAAGTTGCTATAATCAGCCCTAGCTGTACAACAGCTGTTGGGACAAATCGGGCCCGCTGCCGTTATATCGGCACACATCCGATATAATTATATAAGACCCAGCTGTGATATATATTATTGTCAACATAATTTTAGGTACAGTTTTTTTTACTCTGTCTTCAGATGCAGTTACACAGATTTTAACGGTGTTGGAAACAATGAGAGACGAGAACAGGGAAATGAAGCGGATGCTGCATCGGCTCTTGGCTAGGTCAGCTACTGATGACGAGCCAATGCAACTGCCATCAGTCTTCCGATTGGAACATTTGAGCAAATAGATGAGTTTGAAGAGCATCTTGGTGATGAAGCTACGATCCATCTTTTCTAGGACTGCTGCATAGTTCAAGCTTTTTTATCAAATATATTAAGCAATGTTGTAAATGTAATTGACAGTTCTTTCTCCATTGATCCTAAACCATTCCTTTAAGGATCATTTTCTAAGAAAGCATACATTCTTTTTATCTGGAAATGAAATGGTATATATTCCTTTGCAAAAGAAGAAACAGCATTCCAGTTTTTGAAGGTTTTAAAAGACATATATATATATATATATCATGTGCAATTACGAAAAACACTAGAATGTATGAAGATATCAAAGATAATAATATGGACTTGTTCTCGAAATAGGATTTGCCATTTATTTGAGTTTTTTTTATTTTTCTGCAGGGTTTTTAATTTCTAGTTTATAAAATATTTTGTTTAGTCTTGCAAGTATGTTTTCTACAAATGTTCTTTGAGTACATGGTGTGTTATTTGTATTGGTTAAAGATTTAATATGCATGGGTATGCTTTTGAGTAATGTGTAGTACATCAGGAAAATACTTGAAGGTATTCTGTATATGTAATATATATTTTATATCAAAATAATAGGAGTCCTTAATTCTATAGTTGTATAACTGGTCAACATATATAATGTTATAGAAAAACGTCGTATTGTTTGAAGTTATGTCATTATTGTTCCATAAAATAGTTCAACTGTTGGTTTGGGTTTATAGATTATGAGTAACATTACTCCATGCGGATAGAACATTAGATAGAAACATGTTTTCGTTAGCAACTTCATGTAAAATATTTTTGCTGATGTTACATTCAAAAAGTTAGGAATCACCATATTATTTTAGAATTCTCTGGTAGAATAGTTAACGTGGGATCCTCCTGCTATTTATGTATGTATCCATGTATATGTGTGTAATACTTTATGTGAATAAAAGTTGAGAGTACTTTAATAAATTTTTAAGTCTTTTAACAAAAACCTTGTATTTCTTGCAGGATAATGCTATTTAGCTCTTGAACCCTTTGATATCGCTCTGTTCCAGCAAGAAGAAATAGATAAAACATTTAAAAAATGAAACTGGAAGTACATGTACAAGAATCTTTTGTCTGATGTTCAATTTAACACAGTATTTCATGTTTGCAGCCTACATATTATTTCTAACATAACCTGAATTTCCATTAATGCGTTGTCCAAAATTTTACAGGCTCTGTGTACCCATATTGAATACAATGCCACCAGTTTGTAGCCCATATTAAGTACAATGCTGCCTGTATGTAGCCCATATTGAGTAAAAGGGCTACCCGTATGTAGCCCATATTTAGTAAAAGGGCTGCCTGTATGTAGCCCATATTGAGTAAAAGGGATGCCCATGTTGGGCCTATATGGGTCCCATGTGGGCACCTATATGGGCCCCATGTGGGCTGCCAACATGGGACCCAGATGGGTATTGCAACCGGGCTCCACATGGGTCCTATCTGGGCTGCCCCATATACTTTCATGGGGCAGCCCAGATGGGACCCATGTGGAGCCCGGTTGCACTTCCCATCTGGGTCCCATGTTGGCAGCCCACATGGGGCCCATATAGGTGCCCACATGGGACCCATATGGGTCCCATATAGATTGTTTGCTGGGGTACTATGTTGTATTTTGCTGACTAGTCTTATTTGTTACTATGTTTTGTGTATGGTATGACTACTTTGTTGTATTTTGCTGACTAGTCTTATTTGTTACTATTTTGTGTGTATCTTATGACTACTATGTTGTATTTTGCTGACTAGTCTTACTTGTTACTATTTTTTGTGTATCGTATGACTGCTATGTTGTTTTTTGCTAACTAGTCTTAATTGTTACTATTTTATGGGTATCATACGCTATCCAGTTTAAAAGAAGGGTTATTTTATTAATTGCCAGGGTATATAGACCAGTTTTGATAATATGGGTGATATGAACCATTTATACATGCATGTTTGGTAATTTTCCATGTATACAATATGCGTGTTGGATACGTTGGTTTTCTTCATAATTCTCTATTTTATTTTCAATTGCTGAATATTCTATTACCAAAATACAAAACTCAAGTCATTTGGTCATTTAACATTTTGTTTCAATGTGTTAATTTTTCAGTTTCTGTACCTGTAGAATTATAGAGTCTGTTAAAATAATTTCTTTTACATTTGTTGTTAGTCAATGTATATATTAATTAATTTTACACCATTAGAATAAAAATGTTGGAATTAGTAATAAATCAGTTTAATATTTTCAGTTTCAAGACAGTAGTATAATTAGCAAATACTGTGTTCCAGTTTGGTTGAAAAGAATGTAAAAATAAAATGTTGTCTGAAGAAAATGTTCTTTCATTTATTTAAGAAACTGTATTAGGCCCTTAACACTACCAACAACAACTAAAAACAATTGAGGCTAGACAGGGACTGAGAAATGGTTAAAAGTATGTCGGCACCATGCTGGCTCAAGAAGGTATCGCCGATATACATACCAATGTCGGGCCAACATCGAGCCGTGTTGCACTCCCGATCTCGGGCCGATATACATACCAATGTCGGGCCAACATCGAGCCGTGTTGCACTCCCGATCTCGGGCCGATGTAATTACCGATGTCGGGCCGATATACATACCGATGTCGGGCCAACATTGCGCCGTGTTGCACTCCCGTTGTCGGGCCGATGTAATTACCGATGTCGGGCCGATATTGAAATAAATATCGGGCCGATATCGGACCGATTTACAATGTTTGCTGGGAGCTATTTGTTATGTTCCAATACTCAATTTCTCGCACCTATAAATGTTAACACACCTCTCAGCTTCCATTCAGACTTGTAACGAGGCATTTGAAAAGTGACATACTTTGAATAGCAATGGCTGCCGAAATAAAATCTTTGAGAAAACTCGAGTGTGCATAAAAGCGATTACTTGGATTGTTTTTCGAAGCAATGGCGATGTTTCAAGCGGTTTAATTATGGACACATATGCAATTATTATATTGCAGCGCGTTATACCATGCTTTTTGCGAAACTCGAAGTAATACACGGGAATGCTGTTTGACTTAGCGGCCGTGTGCAGGAACAACCGTCAAATTTTCAAAGTTATAACGTCAAATGATGTTAAGATTAGCAAAAGAACAATTTTTTATTGATTTATTTAAGCTCCTGTTCAATTCAATGTAATAATTTGACGTTTGACGTCATAGTATAAGTAACGTCATTTGACGAAGTTACTTTGACAATTTGACGTTATTGTGTATGTTTATATGCCATGATGAGCTGTGTGAAACCGGTCGGCATATTTTAATAGTTTTTTTTTCTTATACCCATGCGACGTACTGTACTATATCAAACAAGGTATTCAACTCAAAATGACCCGAAAACCGGATGCATCGCTTTCAACAGCCATAACTTCATCAATTGTGCAGCGATTTCCATGAACTCATTCAATGCAGAAATAAATTTCCTTTCTGGAAATATACATATCTTGTAATTATTTTTACAAATGCTGGGTCAAATTTTAAGAAATAACACATACACAGCTGGTGTGACATACTCGTCTCCGACCTGACCCGATCTAAGACTGATATCTTCGTGGAGTAAAGGGCAATTTCCCTGCAAAGTTTACGGACCTCGGTACCATAATTCAATAAAACGTATGAAACAAAACATTAATACCGTTCTTGCCGTCAGATTATGCATCAACACTAAATGTCCAGCACCACTATCTATCTATCTATCTATCTATCTATCTATCTATCTATCTATCTATCTATCTATCTATCTATCTATCTATCTATCTATCTATCTATCTATCTATCTAACTTATATATATATATATTTTAGAGAACCCCAATACCACAATACACTTAATCGCATTATATATATATATATACATATATTAAATAGATAAATAAATGAAAGCACGTGGAGAGAAACTATTGATCATACAAGTCCGCTCTCAATTTAAAAGCTTTAAAAACAAAAATCGATAGATTTCGTACACTTTTTTCATTGTCTGTAAGAGGTCAATAAAGTTAATCATGTCCGGGTTCTTTCAATAATATGTATTCATATGCTTCTTACGTGAATAAATAAACATTATATTTTGGCATTCAGGTAAAAAATAAAAATTGTCATCAAGAACGTAACAGTTTTTGCATTTGTATGCCCCCTTTCGAAGTAGAAGGGGTATATTGTTTTGCTAGCTGTCTGTCGGTCTGGCTGTCTGTCGGTAAACCAGTCTGAATGTCGGTATACCAGTCTGAATGTCGGTAGACCAATTCGTTTCTAATCAATAATTCCTCAACGAATTGACCGATTGGCTTGATACTTCACATGTGCATTGGCCTCGGCCAGTAGATGACCCCTATTTACATTTGGGTCACTAGGTCAAGATCACTATCACACTAAGTGTTATCATCGTTTCCGATCAATAACTCGTCAACGAATTGACCGATTGGCTTGATATTTCACATGTGCATTGGCCTTGGACAGTAGATGACCCCTATTGAAATTGGGGTCACTAGGTCAAAGGTCACTATCACATTAAGTGAAAATAATTTCCGATCAATAACTCGTCAACGACTTGACCGATTGGCTTGATACTTCACATGTGCATTGGCCTAGGACAGTAGATGTCCCCTATTGAAAGTTAGGTCACTAGGTCAAGGTCACTATCATACTACTGTGAAACCATTTATTTTCGATAGCACAAAATTTCGCCTTTTTTATAAAAATGACGATTTCGTCAGCACTTAAATACGCCGATTTCTGATTTTGAATTTTAAAAAATGCGTCAGTCAATATCCGATTTGTGTGTAATACATATTCGCGATCAATCGCAGTTGCGAAAAATCGTGGTACGAATGCGGGAACACTCTTGAGAATCACTGCAGGATATGGGGCCTGTTTGTCACATGCCAATTAACTAGTCTTTTGTTATCAAGGGACAGTAATGGACCCTCTTAATGTATGCCATTCACACATTCATTGTTATGATTAGCGGACAAGTGGGATCGAATAACCGTTAACGAGTGTTTGTAACAACGAAGCCAATTGCCAATTGGGTATGTGTTCTAGTTGGTATGATTTTTATTAAAATGCTGTCAATACCGTTTTAAAACTGTTTGTGTTATACGAAAGAGGTTCCAGTTTGTTAAGTGGTTTTTTTTTTTCAAATAAAATGCTTTTTTTCTGATATCAACATTAAAATTAGAAACTCTATGTGTGTGTTTGTTCTTTAAAAAGTAAACTACCGGTATATAAATCAATAATGTCAATAATTTAAAAATAAATAAATTGATACATATAAAATAGTAATAAGTGTGGTTAAACGCAAACAATCAAACAACAAACAGCAATTTAAATATTCATTATTAATTTGTGATAAATACGCATGTTGATCACACATCGTCATCTTTTTATTTGGTTTATTGTCTTTCATCGGCATTCGCTGCGTGATGGCTAATATGCAACACCCCTGAAAAACACAATGCACCTAATGGGTAATAAAGTTATAAACAATTAGCGCTAATTCATTACCATTCTACATAAACGAAGTCAACGCATTCGATACAGCTGTAATGCACACGCGTTTTAAAGAAGTGTCACGTGTCAGTTAAGTACCTTGTGTAATCTACATCCCTTTGTGTCAAAACCGGATTAATCTTGATTACGAAACAGCAGTGAATGTGTGCATGGATTATGTTGGAATTTAATGCCTCATGTCTACGGTATAGTTTTAAAATATTGTTCAATTTGGTATTTGTTTTTGTTCAAACATAGAGCATGATTGTTCGTTAGGATCTTAAATTCGCCGATTGGTCGACTGACGAAATTTATGAAAATTAATGCCTGACGATTAATAATGGTTTCACAGTATGTGAAAATAGTTTCCGATCCATAACTCGTCAACGAATGGACCGATTGGCTTGATACTTCACATGTGCATTGGTCTTGGACTTTAGATGACTCCTATTGAAATTGGGGTCACTAGGTCAAAGGTCACCATCATACTAAGTGTAAAAATCGTTTCCGATAAATAACTTGTCAACCAATTGCCCCATAGGCTTGATACTTCACATGTGCATTGGCCTTGGACAGATGACCCCTATTGAAATTTGGGCCACAAGGTCAAAGGTCAAGGTCACTGATACACATTAAGAGTACAATCGTCTCTGATCAATAACTCGTCAACTGATTCACCGATTTGCTTGATCGGTGTATTTCCCATGTGCATTGGCCTTGGACAGTAGATGACCCCTATTGAAATTGGGGTCACTAGGTCAAAGTCACTGTTACACACTAAGTGTGAAATCGTTTCCCATCAATAACTCAACTGATTCACAGATTGGCTTGAGATTTCACACGTGAATTTGCCTTGGACAGTAAATGAACCCTATTGAAATTGGGGTCACTGTCAAAGGTTAAGGTCACTGTTACAGACTAAGTGTGAAATCGTTTCCGATCAATAACTCGTCAACCGAGTCACCGATTGGCTTGATACTTCTCATGTGCAGGGGCATTGGACAGTAGATGACTCTATTGAAATTGTGGTCACTAGGTCAAAGTTCATAGTAAGTTGCACAATAAGTTGGAAAAGCGTTTCTGATCAATATCTCGTCAACGAATCAACCGATTGGCTTGATACTTCCCGTGCGCATTGGTCTTGGACAGTAGATGACCTCTATCAAAATTGGGGTCACTAGGTAAAAGGTCAAGGTCACTGTCACAATAAGTGTGAAAATTGTTTCCAATCAATAAATCATCAACGAATTGACCGAGTGGCGTGATACTTCACATGCGCATTGGCCTTGGGCAGTAGATGACCCCTATTGAAATTGGGGTTACTAGTTCAAACCCCTGTTTGGAGGGGCATGTGTCTCCGACCGCGGAACACTTGTCTGTTTTGTAACAGTATCTTTTCAGGGTTGTGCCATCTCCCTGCTTCCACTTCAAGTCTGTGGGTAGATCTCTTATACGAGTTAATGCAATTCTTAATTGTGAAACATTTACTACAGTTTAATATTGCTGGAACTTAAAGCTACTGTAAAGGCTAATACTTCTACATCAGGTCATGTTTGCTTTCACTTGACCAGGTTTGGAAAAACATATCAGATATTCGTTGCTTTTTAACTATGGGAAGACACACATAATACGTTTATGTATTCACGGTACACGTCCCAGTTCTCCATTGACGAAATTATTTTGTGTTTGCAACCTCACACTTGCTTACAGTATCGTATATGCATTCTTTCATTCTGAACACAGTCACTATTTGTAACCTCCATACTTCACAACCATAGCTTACAATAGATTCAAAAAGTTTATTCAAAAGCTCAAGTCTATAATTAACTGATATATCTGGGTATTTAACTAAATTTGCTTTTAGCTTGTAAATAACTTTTAAGACCCTGTCCTGGGAGAGCATCATACGTTAATGAAAAAAGAACCACAGTGGTTAACTTTGTACAAGTTTAGAATGTCATTATTTTGTTAACTTATACTAGTATTGTTAATAAAGTGTTAAAAACAGAACACACACTGTTGTCACTGATGTAAATAAAAGAAATCATGGTCTTAAAACATTGCAAGAAATATTTGTATATACTTTGCTAGTACAGTTGCTTGCATATTTAATACATTGACAAACATGTATATGTATTCAATATATGCTTTCAACTGAATTATTATAAAATAAAATATATAAGTATATAGTAAAACTAATAATTTGACGACATAACAAAATATAGCCTTTAAATAATGAAAAACGCAATGCAAGACATTTAATTACACAAGGAGTCGTGTAACGGATTTAAAACATGTAGTGAATAGTCTAGTGACGTCTTTAGTTAACAGAAAATGTTATAATTCCAAGCACACGAATTATGTTACAGGGGTGTGTACACGAGCAAAGTGGGAAGTTAGCTGCCAATACGCTTTATTATAATTATTAATTTTGGGTAAATTCACATGCCAATAATGTCCTTGCTGTATATATACACACATAAACTGGCCCTTCGTATGTGATTTTAGCCAGGTCATTAATATAAACAGTTTATGCACATAAGTTGAGTTACCGTTACATTCTGACTATTCTACAGTGTTAACTATGTTTCACAGTAACCATATAAGAATACTTGACCGACCACAATCACATTCAAACTTGGCAAATATATAATTCAAACAAGTTTACCACAATGTTGGTTTAAATCAAATGGGCAAAATGTTTTTAAAAAAAGGTTGAGGAAAACAAAACGATCTAATGGTCACATAGCAAACTTCGTGCCTTGCAGTTTAAGAGAAGATTTTTAAAGTTTTCACTTTTATACTGTACAGGAAACACGTTACAACACGGTGGAGGCAATTTTGAATCAGGGGCACCATTTGAACATACTTTGTTGAAAACAACCATGCCATGTATCATGCTGGGCACCATTTGAACAAACTTGGATGAAAACAACCATGCCATGTATCATGCTAACTACCAAACCCTTGTGCATAGGGGTTTCAGTGATTTTTGTCAGTTTTACTACATATATGGAACACAGGTTACATCCATGAGCCAGTTGTGAACAAACTTAGTACAGAAGCTCAATTTATGTTAGATGCAAATACCAAAACTCTGGGTCTTATAGTTTCAGAGAGAAAGATTTTTCAAGTGTTCAGTATATACATACTATGGAAACAAAATAGATGCAGGACAAGGCTTTTAAAGTTTTTATTACAGGGGCATGATTTTAACAAACTTGGTAGAGGAACACAATATAATTTAACTTTCAAATGTTAAACCTTCATGGCTTATAGTTTAAGATTGTTTAGCTACTGTATCTTACTATACAAGTTTATATCACAAGAAGCCCTAACACTTCTTTTATCAGAGATTTGTGATATTTTCCTGTTTTAGATATTTCTTCAATTATGTATCCTCATGAACATCTACAATTTACCACTCGTGTTAGATGCAGAACCACACTCCTCACACTTGTACAGCCATTCTCGTGAATGTACCCTCATGCGTGTCTTCAAGTGACCACTCTTCTTTCATGCATAACCACAACTGACACTTGTTTCTCTCTTGAATGTATCATCAAGTGTTTTTTCACGAGACTACTATGTTTAAATGAAAAGCCACACACATCCCACTTGAACGGTCTCTCTTCTGTATGTATCTTCATGTGTTGTCAATGTACCACTTGACTATGTTTAAATGCTTTACCACACTGTGGTCCACACACCTCACATTTGTACAGTCTCTCTTCTGTATGTATCCTCATGTGTTTCTTCAAGTCAGAACTCTGGTTACAAGCATAGCCACACGCCTCACACTTGTACAGTCTCTCTCCTGAATGTATTCTCATATGTGTATTCAAGGTTATACTCTGGTTACAAGCATAACCACAATCCTCACACTTGGACAGTCACTCTGCTAAATGTATCCTTATGTGTGTCTTCAAAGTACTTTTCTGGATACATGCATAACCACACTCCTAAAATGTGTACGGTCTTTCTCCTGTATGTATCCGCATGTGTGTCCTCAAGGTACTACTCTGGTTACATGTAAAGCCACACTCCTCCCACTTGTACAGTCTCTCTTCTGAATGTATCCTCATGTGTCTCTTAAAGTCAGAAATCTGGTTACATGCATTACCACACTCCTCACGCTTGTACAGTCTCTCTCCTGAATGTATCCTCATGTGTCTCTTCAAGTCAGAATTCTGGTTACATGCATAACCACACTTCTCACACTTGTACAGTCTCTATCCTGAATGTATCTTCATGTGCGTCTTCAGGGTACTACTCTGGTTACATGCATAACCACACACCTCCCACTTGTACAGTCTCTATCCTGAATGTATCCCTCATGTGTGTCTTCAAAGTTGTACTATGGTTACATGCATAACCACACTCCTCACACTTGTCATGGTCTCTCTCCTGAGTGTATCCTCATGTGTGTCTTCAAGGTACTACTCTGGTTACAAGCATAACCACACTCCTCACACTTGTACAGTCTCTCTCCTGAATGTATCCTCATGTGTTTCTTCAAGTCACCACTTTTGTCACAAGCATAGCCACACTCCTCGCACTTGTACAGTCTCTCTCCTGAATGTATCCTCATGTGTTTCTTAAAGTCAGAACTCTGGTTACAAGCATAACCACATTCCTCACACATGTACGGTCTCTCTTCTGTGTGTATCCTCATGTGTTTCTTCAAGTCACCACTTTACTAACATGCATAACCAATCTCCTCACACTTGTATGGTCTCTTTCCTGAATGTATCCTCGTGTGTTTCTTTAAGTCATAACTCTGGTTACATGCATAACCACACTCCTCACACTCGTACGGTCTCTCTCCTATATGTATCCGCATGTGTCTCTTCAAGTCATAACTCCGGTTACATGCATACCCACACTTCTCACACTTGTATGGTCTTTCTCCTGTATGTATCCTCATGTGTGTCTTCAAGGTACTACTCTGGTTAAATGCATAACCACACTCCTCACACTTGTACAGTCTCTCTCTTGAGTGTATCCTCATGTGTATCTTCAATGTACTACTATGTTTCAATGCTTTACCACACACCTCACACTTGTACGGTCTCTCTTCTGTATGTATCCTCATGTGTTTCTTAAAGTGACCACTGTCTTTATTTAAATAACTGCTCAGCAGGTTTTTTTATGTATCCTCATGTGTGTCTTCAAGTGACCACTCTGTTTAAATGCTTTACCACACACCTCACACTTGTACATTCTCTCTCCTGAATGTATCCTCATGTGTGTTTTTAAGTCATAACTCCTGTTAAAAGCATAGCCACACTCCTCACACTTGTACAGTCTCTCTCCTGAATGTATCCTCATGTGTGTCTTCAATATACTACTCTGGTTACAAGCATAGCCACACTCCTCACACTTGTACAGTCTCTCTCCTGAATGTATCCTCATGTGTGTCTTCAATGTACTACTCTGGTTACAAGTATAGCCACACTCCTCACACTTGTACGGTCTTTCTCCTGAATGTATCCTCATGTGTCTCTTCAAGTGATCACTCAGTTTAAATGCTTTACCACACTCCTCACACTTGTATGGTCTCTCCTGTATGTATCCTCATGTGTGTCTTCAAGTTATAACTCTTGTCACAAGCATAGCCACACTCATCACACTTGTACGGTCTCTCTCCTACATGTATCCTCCTGTGTCTCTTTAAGTTACCACTCCTGTTACAAGCATAGCCACACTCCTCACACTTGTACAGTCTCTCTCCTGTGTGTATCCTCATGTGTCTCTTCAAGTCATCACTCTTGTTAAAAGCATAGCCACACTCCTTACACTTGTATGGTCTCTCTCCTGTATGTATCCTCATGTGTCTCTTCAAGTCACCACTCTTGTTAAAAGCATAGCCACACTCCTCACACATGTACGGTCTCTCTCCTGTATGTGTCCTTATGTGTGTCTTCAAGTGATCACTCAGTTTAAATGCTTTACGACACTCCTCACACTTGTATGGTCTCTCTCCTGAATGTATCCTCATGTGTGTCTTCCAGTGATCTCTCAACTTAAATTCTTTACCACACTCCTCACACTTGTATGGTCTCTCTCCTGAATGTATCCTCATGTGTGTCTTCAAATTATAACTCGTGTCACAAGAATAACCACACTCCTTGCATTTGTACGGTCTCTCTCCTGCATGTACACTCATGTGTTCCTTAAAGTTACCACTGTCTTTACTTGAATAACTGCTCAGCAGGTTTTTGGGTCCGATGAGGCCAAGTTCTCTGGCTAATTCATCTCTGTACCAGACCAGCAGCTCCTCACCTGAACCAATAGAAATATTAACAAATTATTTATAAAACATCTACAAATCTTAAACTTTTTTTTTCAACAAACACAGAATGTCTCAACTAGAACTTTGTTAAAAATGTGACTGATACCCCACATTTATATCTTAACAAGAGCACCGCCTTGCGGGTGCAGACCGCTCATCTATTTTCTTTTTAAAGGTGAAGGGACTCTCATTTTCAATCACAAAGGAGGGAGGAGTGGAGTGAAGAGGGGTGTATAGTGTGGGGTTGTGGACATTTATTACATTATCTTCCAAAAAAGCGAAAAAAAAAAAAAAAAAAAAAAAAAATCCGGGGGGGGAGGGGTTGGGGGGGGCGATGGGGGGGGGGGGTTTGGGTGCGATGGTTGGACGGTATTTCAAACATAACCATTTTTTAAAAAAAAATGGGGGGGGGTATAGTGTGAGGGTGTGGTGGTAATTTGTGAGATGATCTTTAAAAAAAAAAAAAAAAAAAAAAAAAAAAAAAAAATAGGGGGGGGGTGGGGTGGGGGGGGGGGTATAGTGTGAGGGTGTGGTGGTCATTTGTGAGATGATCTTAAAAAAAAAAAAAAAAAAAAAAAAAAAGGGGGGGGGAGGGGGGGAGGGGGGAGGGGGGGAGGGGAGGGCACGGGGGATGGTTTGGGTGGAGTCTATTGTGGTATGTCAGGTAAGAGTAGTTTCATCAAAGTATCAATCAAATCTAATCATAAATAAAGAAGTTATGGCAATTTTAGCAAAATTTAATAATTTGACCTTGAGAGTCAAGGTCATTCAAAGGTCAAAGTAAAATTAAAGTTGCCAGGTACAGTAACCTCATGATAGCATGTAAGTATTTGAAGTTTGAAAGCAATAGCCTTGATACTTAAGAAGTAAAGTGGATCGAAACACAAAATTTAACCATATATTAAAAGTTACTAAGTCAAAAAAGGGCCATAATTCCGTAACAATGACAACCAGAGTTATGCAACTTGTCCTTTTACTGTACCCTTATGATAGTTTGTGAGTGTTCCAAGTATGAAAGCAATATCTATGATACTTTAGGGGTAAAGTGGACCAAAACATAAATCTTAACCAAATTTTCAATTTTCTAAGTATAAAGGGCCCATAATTCCGTTCAAATGCCAGTCAGAGTTACATAACTTTGCCTGCACGGTCCCCTTATGATAGTTCATAAATCTTGCAAGTATGAAAGCAATAGCTTTGATACTGTAGGAATAAAGTGGACCTAAACACAAAACTTAATCAAATTTTCAATTTTCTAAGTATAAAAAGGGCACATAATTCTGTCAAAATGCCAGTCAGAGTTACATTACTTTGCCTGCACAGTCCCCTTATGATAGTTAGTAAGTGTTGCAAGTATGAAAGCAATAGCTTTAATGCTTAAGGAATAAAATGGACCTAAACACAAAACTTAACCAAAATTGTCAATTTTCTAAGTATAAAAAGGGCACATAATTCTGTCAAAATGCATGCCAGAGTTATCTAAATTTGCCTGCCCAGTCCCCTCATGATAGTAAGTAAGTGTACCAAGTTTGAATGCAATAGCATTGATACTTACTGAGAAAAGTGGAACTAAACGCAAAACTTAACCAAAATTTTCAATTTTTTAAGTATAAAAAGGGCACATAATTCTGTCAAAATGCACGCCAGAGTTATCTAACTTTGCCTGCCCAGTCCCCTCATGATAGTAAGTAAGTGTACCAAGTTTGAATGCAATAGCATTGATACTTTCTGAGAAAAGTGGACCTAAACGCAAAACTTAACCGGACGCCGACGCCAACGCCAACGCCAACGCCAACGCCAACGCCAACGCCGACGCCGACGCCAAGGTGATGACAATAGCTCATAATTTTTTTTCAAAAAATAGATGAGCTAAAAATGTGTAAATGTGAATTGTATTACATACAAATTGTACGTTCTTCTTGTTGATCTCAACATATTCTATTTTTGATTCTAAGACTGAAATATAGGACAGGTTTTAATTCAAACTCAAAGTTTTGGTTATTTATGTGTTTTTTTGCTATTTCCAAATGTTAAATAATTTAAAGGGAATGTTGGAGTAGAAAGGGAAGTTGGTAAAACAAACATTATTTTTTCAAGACTGTTTAGACGTATTGAGAAGCAGGTTTTTCAATTACTTAGATTGACCTTTTATTAATCGTTGTGTATATAATGACGTTTATTAGTTTTACGACTGAGGCTGCATTATGCAAGGACCTGGAGTGTGTCTAAGGCAGCACTCAGAATAGACTGATCCCGGAAAAGCATGAGTTTAGAAAAACCCACTAATCACCCCGGTACAAACAACGCTTGTCCATTATATCAACCAATGATAGCTTCCTTTAAATAATAACTGTTGATACGGTGTGTGATTTTGAAAGGATTATAAATGGGTCATGTTTATTTGTACCAGCAGATTAGTGGGTTTTTCCAAAAAGTTGCTTTTCCGGGATACATATATTGGGAAGACATTTGAATTAAAGCTGCAATGTCCAACTATTTTTTTATTAGTCTGAGGTATTCATATAGCTGTGTTGCGCTGTGGGGGAAATCAGAGAATCCGGAGAAAATAACACCTTTCTGGTATGGAGACAATCATACAAACTCCTACCCACGTACAGGAAATTGAACCCGTATAACCAAGTTGAGACTGCTCTAATCAGACAGATCCACATTGAACATTCATATCTTTAGTCATACAACAGGGGTATATACCTGGTGAAACTGGCTTCAATGTGCAGTAATAGATGCCTCCTTTGTACTGCAATCCTACAAGGTTCCGATCTGCATCCGTCATAGCACAGTTCACATATCTCATCCAGTTAGAGGTGGCTTTGTTCTGGGCATCCACAAAGTGACTCCCGTTGCCATCCTTATAGATCTGAAATGAATAGAATCTTACTATAAACAACCAACAGTAAATATGATTGATACACAAGAAAACCTGATACCCAATATGCTTGTTATAAAGAGCAACATAGATAGACCAAAGTACCAAACAATGCACTGATAAACTAAATAGCGGCAATGGTCATACAATATTTTATACAGCACAAACATACTTAGTAAAGTGTTTGTTTTTTTTACTTTCATTCATGTAAAATAGTACAGTACTTTAACCCCTTGAAATACACACTTGTTTTATATAATGAATCAGCTTCACAAGATGTGTGAAATCTTTACATGCCAGCATGATAACATATTAGCTATAAATGTGTTACAGGTACTGATGCCCAAACAACATACGTTTGGACACAGTCAAAGCAATTATTAATTCCACAGCAGACAAACAGAAAAGGCCATTATTCAGTCAAAGCTATTGCTGTCGAAATTTCTCTTTTAACAAACATCTGTACACTAAGAACAATCAAATTTTAAAGTCTGATAAAACTCTCCCAAGCACTTAAGAGTAATTAAAAAGTAATATTTGGGACTATGTATTCTATAGTGGAAACCAAACAAAGGGCCATAACTCTGCCAAATCTTATCACAGAAAAAGTTACTTTCATAACTATTATCTCTAGAAAATAAAGATAACACCACTATGAAAATTTGATCAATATCAATCTGGTAGTTAAAGATAAGTTGGAAATAATGCCTGTGTTTGTGAAACACAATGCCTTCTACTGTGCTCCTTTGAAGCCATATGTTTGACCTTTGACCTTGAAGGATGACCGTGACCCTTCACCCCTCAAAATGTGCAGCTCCATGAGATACACATGCATACCCAATATCAAGTTGCTATCTTCAATATTGCAAAAGTTATGACCAAGGTTAAAGTTTTGGGACAGACACACACATACAATGACAGACAGAAAGGCCAAAAACAATATACCCCGTAACCCCGGATCATTCGATCCGGGGGCATAAAAACAATGTTGGGATATTCAATAGTGGTAAAACAGACAAATGCGATAATTCTGCCAAAACTTGCTGCAACAAAACTTTTTTATCTTTGCATTTAGGTTATTCATATTCGAAAGTTTGAACAAGAATCACCATATAGATAAAGAGGCATTGACAACACACGCATCAGAATTGAACTATAGACAAAAAACATAATCCTGCTAAAACTCCTGGAATGTCCAATGCCTTTATTTTACAATCATCTACACAATAAACAGTATGCGCAAGATCAAACCATTAGTTAAAGAGTAATCAAATAACTTGGGGTGAACAGACAAGCTGAGGGACAGACGGACAAGTATAATGTTTAATGCCTCTCCCTCTGTGGCGGTATAATAAACATTAAATCCCTTCTATTGACTGCTACAAAGAGAATTCATTTGTTGAAAATTCAGGACTTTATTTTCTAACATTTATACTTTTTTAAATTAGCCTCGCATTTCAAACTACAAATAAGTATTAATGCATCAAGCTTAGCATCACCTTCCTCTGCCAGCAATACCCTGACTTATGGTTGTCAGTTATGATATCTGCCCCATACGGTCCAAACATGATCCTGGATTCCAGTTCCTCTTTGGAAAACACTCCAAGACCAGCTCCAGCTATTTTGGATGTTTTGATTTCAAGGCAATCTGGCAAGGTATGCTCAGCTTTAAGAGGGTCTTCTTCTGGCACCTTCAGTTTATATTAAAGTGTATGTAGTGTAAACACTAGTTGTATTAGAACAATAAGTGCATATATAAGGCATTTCTTATATTAATCGACTTTATAATCGGTAAAATACTTTCTAAGTAACAGTCTCATATGCCCATGATACTTTATACTGATACTTTATCATGATACCATAACAGTAATATGTTGTTTTTTTTTTCCTTATTTTTCTACAACATGTAGTTTATTACATTGAATACAGCCTCACCTCTTTGTCCTGTATGTAGTTATAGGGTCCATGGACAGGGCAGTCCCCTTCAAACTCCTTATTGCATTCTCCACAGTCTAAGAGAGCAAATAAGCACAGGGCAATAATCAAACAAAGTCAAAGACTTATATCAGCTACCAGAACATCAGATTTAAAGAACCCACTTATATTTATAATGAAAAGTATAAGACCGCTAATTTAGAAAATATCTGAAGGACAGCCTTTGCATCACAAGACTTTTTATTTCTATTCCCAGTCATCAGTTCACAAAATAAGCTCATATGGTTTAATCAAATGCTCTTTTACTTTCTGAGTTATTTGCAACACAAAATCTGACCAAAGTTCAAGGTACAATTTTAAAAAAGGTCAATAATTTGACCTTGTGACTTTATAGTTTGTTACTTCATGTGACCCACTTTTAAATTAGGCTTAGATATGAAAAAGAAATAAGTTTAACCCAAAACAGCCACAAATGAGGCATTTTAACTTTGTTTAAGTGTTATCACTAATTTTCTCAGATTTGACATAGCAACCTAATTTGTACCACATCGGAGCGAAATTTTAAATAGCTACTCTCAAGTTAAACATTCTGACCCATGCTCTTAAAGATTGACTATTTATATGGCTTGTCATATGATAACCCAGTGACCTAGTTTTTACCTATAGTTATACTTGGCATTGAAATTGTTATATAAAATTTCTGAGTAAGTTTTATCAAGATTGAATCATAAACAAGGCTTTAAAGGGTTAGAAGGTTTGCAAAATTTGACCTGCTGTCCTAGTTATCACTGAACTTAACCCAATATAATTTCAAATTTTGCCAAGTTTAGAATTTTTAAGTTTCATCAAGATTGATTAATAAATGTGTCTTCTAGAGTAGTAATACAGATTTTCAATGATTTAACAAATAAGCATAGTTTTTAACCTACTTGACCCTGGTTATAACTTGGTCTCAATATTTTCACTATTAACATACTGACAAAGTTTTCTATATATTGATTTAACTTGTGGCTGTAGAGTGGTAACAAGCCAAATGTTGACCATGCACAACACATGACACCGAACTTACCACTTTAGCTCAACATGTAAACTAAGTGCTCAGGGAGCTAAAAAATATTATTATAATGTTTGTTGATCTTTCGTGAGACTTTCTAGTGCAAAATAATGGATGTTTTGTTCCAGGGCTTACAGAGAAAATGGTCATTATCACAAGGTTCAAGGTTCATACAGCTGGCTAGGATCCTCTCTTGAAGCCTGTATGTCTTGTCTTTTTCTGGGGACCTCTTTTTCTTCGTTCTCTGCAATGGTGTTGAATATGAATAATATACATTACATTTCACACATTTTATTCCATTTTATTTATCTTTAAATCAAAACAAACAAGGGACAAAATTGTCACAAAACCAGGTTTTCATTGTGAAAAAAAATCTGATAAAGGGAGACAACTCAAACTGAACTTTTTAAATGAACAAACAAAATTAACACCCTTTGTAAGTTTGTTTTAAAATAAATCTATTTTTAGTCGTGGCGACCTTGACATTGGAGATATTGACGTGATTCTTTTGTGCAACACACCGTCCCATGATGGTGAACAAATGTGCCAAATGATTTTAAAATATCATAATGAATGACATAGTTATAGCCCAGACAAGCTCATTTATGGCTATTTTTTACCTTTGAACTCAAAGTGTGACCTTGACCTTGGAGATATCGACGTAATTATTTCGCGCGACACACCGTCCAATGATGGTGAACAAATGTGCCAAATGATTTTAAAATCTGACAATGAACGACATAGTTATGGCTCGGACAAGCTCATTTATGTCCATTTTTGACCTTTGAACTCAAAGTGTGACCTTGACCTTGGAGATATAGACGTAATTATTTCGCGCGACACACCGTCCAATGATGGTGAACAAATGTGCCAAATGATTTTAAAATCTGACAATGAACGACATAGTTATGGCCCGGACAAGCTTGTTCCGCCAGCCCGCCAGCCAGCCAGCCAGCCAGCCCGCCCGCATTCGCCAATCTAATAACCAGTTTTTTCCTTCGGAAAACCTGGTTAAAAAGCATTCCATGCAACAGGCGGACGGCTATAAAATATCTCATTCACAAACACACTCTACCTAAACAACAGACAAAGGGAAATACTGGACACAGCAAAAACGTTTTTCTTAACCATCGTCTTTACATTAATATTACTCAGGCAGTGAAAGTTGAAGCAAATTCCGCCAAGCAGCTAAAGATTTTAAAAACACAAACATTTTGGGACTATATTTTCTTATGCAAAAAAGCAGACCAAGGAACATAATTCTGTAAAAACTTGTTGCAGCCAATGTTCCTTACTTAATGATAATCACACATGAAAGTCATTCAACAGTCAAAGTTTGAGCTAGGTCCACCTAGTAGTAAAAGATAGGTTGGAGCCACAATCTTCAGGACAGACACATGTAGGAACCAGTACAGTGCTCAATACCTCCCTATAATTTATTGCAATAAGAGGAAAACAAAATACTGGTTACTTATACATACTTTCTTCACATGGTCACCCTTTTCCTCTAATTTATTCTTAGCTGGTTCCAGGAAAGGAGATGCAGTCCTTGTCACAGCATTCTCTGCAAGCATATCATTAAAATAAAACTTCTGTTATTACTAAGTAACCTTTCCAACACCCTCTTGTTTCGTCAAAATATGGATTTTGTGTGACTCTTTTTTTAAACTGGATTTCAAGTGTATTGAGTATCCATAATTAACACAATTAAACAAGGGTACCATAAACTACTGTATCTAATCTAGAAATGTTCAGCAGGTACAACAGTTTCACATTCAACCCTCAACATGCTTTTCCGGGACAACACTCACTTTTATTGTATTTCGGTTCCAATGAAATCTCTTCTAGCTTATAAACTACATGTACCTATTAGAAAGCAGACGACATTAATTTGGCAAATACTTGATAATTCAAGGGCCTTAATATGGGAGGGCTTTATGCAAGTTAGCTGATTATCAAACTTGGTGGATATTTAATGCCCAAAAACATAGCCACCATGTTTCATGATGATCCCATTTAAACAATCCGATTTAGTGAGCAGGCAAGGTAAATTAAGCCTTTTTACAAATAATGGGCCATAACTACAAACAACTCAATGCAATCTGGCTTGCTGTAAAAACTGCGCTTTGATATTATTACATAATTAAAAAGTTTCATGGTGATCCCATGTTAATTGTTTGAGTTATTGAGTGTACATAATTCACCTCCATCTTTTTCCGAGTTTGAATGTCTTGGAACATTTAAGTTGGAGTATTGGTCCATTTGTATTGTCCATCCACCCACAGCTGATTTAGCATAATATTCGTCTACATTTGAAAGTTCAATCTCTTGCCTTGTCAGATATACAGAATTAAGGTCGGCCAGTTTAGCTTGATTCTCTGGTGTTTTTGAATACAAAATGTATGTATGATCACATAAAGCATTGTGATCATTTGCTGTTGTATTTCCATTGTCTGTTCCTGTCTTTATATACTGTTTAGCTATACCACATTCATTATTGACGTCATATGTTGTTATATAACCCTGGTCTGTAATTGGATTTAGAGACTGTTGTGTTGCCCCACATACAGAATGGAGCTCATCTTGTGCATTTGAATTGGAAGTCGCGTTTTTGTTCACACATACAGAATTGAAGCAAGCTTGTCTGGCTACATCTTGACGCAAAACTTCACATTCCGTCTGTTCTGATTTCACACATTCAGAGGTGAAGCCATCTTGTTTGTTGCAATCTGGATGTCTCTCTTCCCATAGATCCTGTTCTGATTTGGCACAAACGGAATAAAAATCAGAAGCCGGAGTATACCATGCTGTCCATTCATCAGTTTCAATTTTGACACAAACAGAGTTCAAGTCAGCTATTGTTTGGTCTGAATTTAATGTCTCTTGACTTACCCTAGCCGATATAGTGTTTACACTAGTTTGGGTTTTGGAATCAAAGTCCTTTCTAATTGTACACTTGCTTTTAAGGTCACTTTCCCAGGTATTGCTTTCTGTCTTTCGTTTTCTCATTTTGAACTTTTTGGAGGCCGCCACACTTTTCTATGTTTTTGTCATTCTGAAAATGTTAATTCATAGGCAATTTCGTGAGACAGATTATATGGTCACAACACTTACAAATATGTAAAAATATTGCAAACCACTTTACAGTTACAATCATTACATAAAATGATCTGAAAAACTAATCTTGATATATTAGTGCGTGTGTTTTTTTCCAATATTTTTTGTATGCCGGTTTAAGATATGAATTGTTTAGGTAGGACAATTTGTTTTAAAGTAGGGCACTGGTCAACAATACCGGGTAATGCGTACTGTGCAAACATTACAAACATTTTTATATTCTTTTTTGCATGGTTTTGGAAACTTTATCTTGACATAGTAAAGTGTGTTCTGCATTGTTGTTACCATTTTGTTTCATCATCAAGTACTTTTTTGCCCAAACCTGGTAACACTTAGTAAGCGTGTTCGAATAAATATTAGCGGTCATGAACAAGGCTTCAAGCTCATCAATAAGTAAACAATAACAATACATTTTCATTGTTACCTTAGAATATAATTATTGAAAAAGGTGAAAAATAACTTGTCATTGATAAAATATTAAAACAATGACTATAAATAATTAAATAAACAAAAGCATGCAACAAAAAACACTTTATTTTAAATCTTTTTTTAAATTCATGAACACAATGGACATCATTAAACGCCAAAGATTATTTTCCGTGTTTATCATGTGTATTATTTAAGTAAAACTAAATTCAAATAAAACTAGAGCTTTGTCACAGACGTGACGAATACCCCCGTATGCCGCATTGACACATAATATTTTGCATGTCGTCTTCACAAAAAACAGCGGACACCATGCTCAATTTTTAAAACGCACTAAGTGACCCCTTGACCTAGTTTTTGACCCAGAAAGGCCCATGTTCTAACTTGGCCTTAAGATCATCTCCATAAAACTTCTGACCAAGTTTGGTGAAGATCGGATGTAAACTACTTGAATTAGAGAGCGGACACCATGATGAATGTTAAACAAGAGCACCGCCTTGCGGGTGCAAACCGCTCATCTATTTTTCTTTTTAAAGGTGAAGGGACCTATCTCAATTTCAATCACAAAGGAGGGAGGGGTGGAGTGGAAAGGGGTGTATAGCGTGGGGGTGTGGTCATTTATTACACTATCTTCAAAAAAAAACATTTGGGGGGGGGGGATTCTTGGGTGGGATGGTTGGACGGTATTTCAAAAATAAAACAAGGGACAAAATTGTCACAAAACCAGGTTTTCATTGTGAAAAAAAAATCTGATAAAGGGAGAAAACTCAAACTGAACTTTTGAAATGAACAAACAAAATTAACCCCTTTGTAAGTTTGTTTTTTAAAAAAATATATTTTTAGTCGTGGCGACCTTGACATTGGAGATATTGACGTGATTCTTTCGTGCGACACACCGTCCCATGATGGTGAACAAATGTGCCAAATGATTTTAAAATCTCACAATGAATGACATAGTTATGGCCAGGACAAGCTCATTTATGGCCATTTTTGACCTTTGAACTCAAAGTGAAACCTTGACCTTGGAGATATCGATGTAATTATTTCGCGCGACACACCGTCAAATGATGGTGAACAAATGTGCAAAATGATGTTAAAATCTGACAATGCACGACATAGTTATGGCCCGGACAAGCTTGTTCCGCCCGCCCGCCAGCCCGCCCGCATTCGCCAATCAAATAACCAGTTTTTTCCTTCGGAAAACCTGGTTAAAAATGAGAACTTTGTAAGTAGAGGTTTGTTGTAGCCTTTGGCAGACTGGTAATTTGATGGTGAAAAAAAAAAAAAAAATGACCTTTGACCTTGAAGGATGACCTTGACCTTTCACCACTCAAAATGTGCAGCTCCATGAGATGCACATGAATTTATTTTTTTTGACCTTTGACCATGAAGGATGACCTTGACCTTTCACCACTAAAAATGTGCAGCTTCATAAGATACACATGCATGGCAAATATCAAGTTGCTATCTTCAATATTGCAAAAGTTATGAGCAACGTTAAAGTTTTCGGACGGACACACGGACGGACGGACGGTCAAAATTTGTGTGCGTATGGAAAGGCGTTGTCCATATACACATGCATACCAAATATGAAGGTTATATCTCAAGGGACATAGAAGTTATGAGCATTTTTCGAAACCTAAACGCAGATTTTGAAACCTAAACACAGACCCCTACTTCAAGGTCAAGGTAACAGGGGTCAAAATTGTTGTGCGTATGGAAAGGCCTTGTCCATATACACATGCATACCAAATATGAAGGTTATATCTCAAGGGACATTTATGGCCATTTTTGACCTTTGAACTCAAAGTGTGACCGTTACCTTGGAGATATCGACGTAATTATTTCGCGTGACACACCGTCCAATCATGGTGAACAAATGTGCCAAATGATTTTAAAATCTGACAATGAACGACATAGTTATGGCTCGGACAAGCTCATTTATGGCCATTTTTGACTTTTGAACTCAAAGTGTGACCTTGACCTTGGAGATATTGACGTAATTATTTCGTGCGACACACCGTCCCATGATGGTGAACAAATGTGCCAAATGATTTTAAAATCTGACAATGAACGACATAGTTATGGATCGGACAAGCTCATTTATGGCCATTTTTGACCTTTGAACTCAAAGTGTGACCTTGACCTTGGAGATATCGACGTAATTATTTTGCGCGACACACCGTCCAATGATGGTGAACAAATGTGCCAAATGATTTTAAAATCTGACAATGAACGACATAGTTATGGCCCGGACAAGCTTGTTCCGCCAGCCCGCCAGCCAGCCCGCCAGCCAGCCAGCCAGCCAGCCCGCCCGCATTCGCCAATCTAATAACCAGTTTTTTCCTTCGGAAAACCTGGTTAATAATAAAAATAAATATATGTGTTTTTTTAACCATGTTTAAAAAAAATTGAGGGGGGGGTATAGTGTTAGGGTGTGGTCGTCATTTATTAGATGATCTTTAAACAAGGGACAAAATTGTCACAAAACCAGGTTTTCATTGTGAAAAAAAAATCTGATAAAGGGAGAAAACTCAAACTGAACTTTTGAAATGAACAAACAAAATTAATCCCCTGTGTAAGTTTGTTTTTAAAAAAAAATCTATTTTTAGTCGTGGCGACCTTGACATTTGAGATATGGACGTGATTCTTTCGTGCGACACACCGTCCCATGATGGTGAACAAATGTGCCAAATGATTTTAAAATCTCACAATGAATGACATAGTTATGGCCAGGACAAGCTCATTTATGGCCATTTTTGACCTTTGAACTCAAAGTGTGACCTTGACCTTGGAGATATCGAAGTAATTATTTCGCGCGACACACCGTCCAATGATGGTGAACAAATGTGCCAAATGATTTTAAAATCTGACAATGAACGACATAGTTATGGCCCGGACAAGCTTGTTCCGCCAGCCAGCCCGCCAGCCAGCCAGCCAGCCAGCCCGCCCGCATTCGCCAATCTAATAACCAGTTTTTTCCTTCGGAAAACCTGGTTAAAAAAAAATAAAATAGGGGGAGGTGATTCGGAGGGGGGGGGGTGGGGGATGGTTTGGGTGGAGTCTATTGTGGTACGTCAGGTAAGAGTTGTTTTGTCTAAGTATCAATCAAATCTTATCATAAATAAAGAAGTTATGGCAATTTTAGCAAAATTTAATAATTTGACCTTGAGGGTCAAGGTCATTCAAAGGTCAAGGTAAAATTCAACTTGCCAGGTACAGTACCCTCATGATAGCATGAAAGTATTTGAAGTTTGAAAGCAATAGCCTTGATACTTTAGAAGTAAAGTGGATCTAAACACAAAATTTAACCATATATTCAAAGATACTAAGTCAAAAAAGGGCCATAATTCCGTAAAAATGACAACCAGAGTTATGCAACTTGTCCTTTACTGTCCCCTTATGATAGTTTGCGAGTGTTCCAAGTATGAAAGCAATATCTATGAATCATAAAAAATGTAACGAAACCGAAAATGAATATTAATTACAACGGTGTGAACGCGGTTAACACCTGCTAATTAGTTTGCATTGTCAATTAATGATTGGATTAAAGGAGCGACTGTTAATCGATAATCCCATATATGCCCCGATTTATATTTTTAAAACCAAATTATGGGTGGGTAATATAGACGATAAGAGTCATAAACACAAACGTTTGAAAATTTCGAAAGTGTCAAATGAATTTCGGCATATTGTTCTATTTAAAGATATGATGAAATAAGCTCCCAATCAGGACCGTTGTATTGCAACATGCGTAAATCACCTGACACGGTTTGCATGCGTCGTGTACAGCTATTTGAGGTTACAAATTCTACATTAAATAAATGAATTTCTTTGTCCAGATAAAATGCGCGCGAAAATAAATCGGCGTGGGTGTATTTATTTGTAAATAAAAATTTCGTAGCGGAACATTTAACATTGAGAACATATAATTTCCATTAAACGTTTCGTTGTGAATTTCAACTAAAGTACCGGGGTATCTCGCGAATTATTTGGCATTGACATTTCCTCTAAATAAAATATAATGTAAACACGTTGTATCATTACCGTTACGCTGTATTAGTTCCTTCATTATTGAAACAATTATATATTGTATACTGACTGCACACAAGTGTCGTAACATACGGATGCAATACGTAAGTTTGGACAGTACTTAAAGTCGGACACAAGTAAATAAATGATTTAATACTCTCTTGATTTCTTTGAAACTCGGTATTTGTTGTTAAAAAGGACAAATGCAATGATTAACACCATAATAGTCAATAGTATTGATCATCTAAACGCTTTATTTACGTTTCCGACTTTACGTACTGTCCGAATTTAAGTACGCATACATGTGCACATACATGTAATATCTACATGTAGTATATGATTTTCTTTGGTACATTTACATTTAAGTACACGGTGCCTGTACTGTAACATTAATTAACGATATTGACTGTGTACATCAGACTACTTGCTGTTTTATGTATATGTATGTATGCATATTATTTATATGTAAATGAAGAAATAAAATAAAGATGAAAACCTGCCTCTTATCATTTTGTAGGAAAATTTTATGGGCTACCAAATATTTTTATTGGTAGCCCAGTGGGCTACCTGAAAAATAAGACATTTGTCGGACACTGTCTATGATACTTTAGGGGTAAAGTGGACCAAAACACAAAACTTAACCAAATTTTCAATTTTCTAAGTATAAAAAGGGCACATAATTCTGTCAAAATGCCAGTCAGAGTTACATAACTTTGCCTGCACAGTACCCTTATGATAGTTAGTAAGTGTTGCAAGTATGAAAGCAATAGCTTTGATACTTAAGGAATAAAATGGACCTAAACACAAAACTTAACCAAAATTTTCAATTTTCTAAGTATAAAAAGGGCACATAATTCTGTCAAAATGCACGCCAGAGTTATCTAACTTTTCCTGCCCAGTCCCCTCATGATAGTAAGTAAGTGTACCAAGTTTGAATGCAATAGCATTGATACTTTAATAGAAAAGTGGACCTAAACGCAAAACTTAACCGGACGCCGACGCCAAGGTGATGACAATAGCTCATAATTTTTTTCAAAATAGATGAGCTAAAAACGCACTGAGTGACCCCGTGACCTAGTTTTAGGCCCGGAATGGCCCATGTTCAAACTTGTCCTAGAGATCATAAAGATAAAACTTGTGACCAAGTTTGGTGAGGATTGGATGAAAACTACTTGAATTAGAGAGCGGAAAACATGGTGAGGTTTAAAACGCACTAAGATACCCCGTGACCTAGTTTTTGACCCGGCATGACCCATATTCAAACTTGACCTAGACATCATCTAGATACAACTTCTGACCAATTTTGGTGAAGATTGGATGAAAACTACTTGAATTAGAGAGCGGACAACATTGTGATGTTTAAAACGCCCCCGTGACCTTGTTTTTGACCCGGCATGTCCCATATTCAAACTTGCCCTAGACACTATCAAGATACAACTACTGACCAATTTTGGTGAAGATTGGATAAAAACTACTTGAATTAGAGAGCGGACAACATGGTGAGGTTTAAAACACACTAAGTGACCCCGTGACCTAGTTTTTGACCCGGCATGGCCCATGTTCGAACTTGACCTACACATCATCTAGTTACAACTTCTGACCAAGTGTGGTGAAGATTGGATTTAAACTACTTGAAATAGAGAGCGGACACCATGCTCAATGTGTAAAACGTACAAAGTGACCCTGTGACCTAGTTTTTGATCTGGCATGGCCCACGTTTGAACTTTGCCTTCAGATCATCTAGATAAAACTTCTGACCAATTTTGGTGAAAATCGGATGAAAACTACTTGAATAAGAGAGAGGACACCATGCGGAATGTTAAAAAACGCACTAAGTGACCCCGTGACCTAGTTTTTGACCCGGCAAGGCCCATGTTCTAACTTGGCATCTAGATACAACTTCTGCCCAAGTTTGGTGAAGATCGAATGAAAACTACTTGAATTAGAGAGCGGACAACATGCTGAATGTTTAAAACGCACTAAGTGACCCCGTGACTTAGTTTTTGACCCGGCAAGGCCCATGTTCGAACTTGGCCTAGACATCATGTAGATACAACTTCTGACCAAGTTTGGTGAAGATCGGATGAAAACTACTTGAATTACAGAGCGGACACTTAATACGGACCGACAGACAGACTGACCGACAGACAAGTTCACTCCTATATATCCCCCTAAACTTCGTTTGTGGGGGTATAACAAATAGAATTAACTTAAATTCAATCGTCATAAAGGTTTATGGACGTTTTGTGCCACTACCGAGATGTGCCACTGATATTTGTGTTGAAAATGGGTAGATGTTTTGTCCCACTGATAATATATGGCCGTATAAGTGTGAATAATACAGTATACAGTGTACAGAAAATACCGAAATGAGCGAACATTTTCGAGCGAAGCTATTGTATTGTACGCATAAAATTTGACAAATTTGCGTAAAAGTCAAATTGGTTGCGTTTTCAATACACATGATATTGTATTTCTTTGCATTTTTATACATTTTAATAGGGTGAAAGACGCAGATGCACAGCTTATCTGGGGCAATGGTAAGGCGGCGACGCTTTCATTCAGCAAGCACCTGGATGACAAAGCAGGAAAACAGTCAAAGTTATCCAAACGCTATGCGGACTAGATTTCATTGTTAAATAAAAAAATGCGTTTTAAGTCTGTCTTAAACCGTCGTTCTTTGTTTATGTCTTTGTAAAGCGTCTGTACTTTCAGCTTCTATTACGATGGGAAATAAAAAGTCTCAGAGAGGTCGAAAGACGTCCGCAATTGTTGCGCCAAAATATAATTTGATTGCAAACGTTTCCGAACCAAGAAATCAAAAGCCAATTAGAGCCGAATCATTCGTGTTATCATTTGTTTTTAAGTTTAAAGTTCATATTAAGGAAAGTTTCAAGGATTAAAGATGTTGTGAAACATCAGTTTACTAAAGTTTATGATGATAGTTTACAATTTTATTGAATCAATACAAGTATGCAGCTTCAACAGAAGTAAAGCGTGAAAACCCTCAGCGATTTTCCTTGTCCAATTGGGAAAAGTACCTGTACCGGTCTGATTGGGAAAAATTGAGTCGTGAAAACCTCAAAATTGGGAAAAATCAGGTCGTGAAATCCTGAAATTGGGAAAATCGCGTCGTGAAGTTTCATCTCTTATTCAAAACATCATACAGTTCATACTTAATTGAACATACCCATTTAAATGGGTGCTGGACGTTTCGTGCCACTACCAGTTCGTGTCACTGATATTTGTGTAGGAGGGCATTGGACGTTTCATCCCACTGATAATATATAGGCAGATAGGTGTAAATAATACCGTATAGGTGTGAAATCATAACAGGAATCTTTCGCACCTTTGATTGTAACATCTGTTCAATGGGAAAACAACATTGTTTTTTTTTTCAAGATTGTTTAAGAGTCAATTTAAATGCTTCATATAATACATTAACAATACATTACATAAATATATTAAAACATCAGAAGTGAATGCAAACATACATTTTTGACAAAAAAATTGCAGCCTACCCAATCTTGTAGGATTATCTTGTGTTGGCCGAGATTACATAAAAATATACAAACATTTGCAATAAATTGACATTAGCAACATCATATGCATGCATACATTTTAACAATATCTAGATTGATTACATAAATATATTCAAACATTGTTTTAATACACATTTACAAAAGTGCACAAATATAGAAACACAAATACAACAGCATACTATCCTATCATACACAAATCATATATACAATGTATTGCATTTCAGAAGTCCTCATCGTGGATGTCATCCTGGGTTGTGCTCGGTCCCAGCCCGATGATATGGCTGCACGCTCTCAGCAGTTGAGTAGTTGTCATGTCATCGTCTTCGTACTTCTCCCAGATCTCGAAGAGCCGCCCGTGCACTTCTTTGAAGATTTTCCGGTGTACCCGAGTCAGGGCGTGCTCCGACACAAGGCGGATTGTTAGATCCACTGTTTCTGCCTCACGGCGCAACATGTAAAACCCTAGGTCGGGACGCCCTGCTCGACCGTTGATTCTGCAATGCCATCCTGGAAAAAAATATATGTTGTGAACTATGATGTATAATAATTTGTATTTAATAATATTTAAATTATAACTATCCAATGAAAATATGATATATTAGTTTTTATAAGATAATATTTAAATTATAACTATCAATTGAAAATAATATATTGCTTTATTATTCTATACATGTAAAAAAATACCTTTAACGTCGTTGTTCGTTCGTAACGTCTCGCGGTATTATATACTGTGTGTTCAACTGACTTTATTTACTCTTTCAATGAATTACACAGTTTACCTCAAAGATCTCGTCAAGAGGCCGGTAGCACCTGGAAATAAACTCTGATACACACATACACAGTTTGTATCATAATTAAAGCGGTGAGTTGTTTACTAATTGGTTACTAATTGGCCATTAAAGGCCCGTGTCTGTAAATTAAAGGCCCGAGTCAGTAATTAATTGTTTGCTAATTACGTAAAGACACATACGGCTAATTGAAAGTTTGTGAGTCGATAGTAAAGCATAAGCTTTTCTTAAAAGAAAAAGACCAACTTTATTTTAAATTGTATTATTGTTCATTCATGTTATATATTATTATTTATGTATATAATACATACAATTGAAGCATAGAAAATAACAGCATTTCATGTTTTATATTTATTAAACATAATGAACTATGCACACATGTTTGTATACTAACAATAAATCATTTTATTTTATTATTACAAGCGCATACACATGATTCATAAAAAATAACAACACTTTATGCTTTATGTTTATCGCATATAATACACTATTTACAAATATTATTATACTAATGATAAATCATTTTATTTGTTTGTTATTTATAATCATAACTGTCAACATTATTGTAATTTTCTACATTAATATACACCCCAATATCATTCACACCTATCCGTCTATATATTATCAGTGGGACGAAACGTCTACCCCTTTTTAACACAAATATCAGTGGCACGAACTGGTAGTGGCACGAAACGTCCATAAACCATTTAAATAATCATTTGCAGGCATGCCTTAATGACCATTAAGTTATAAAGTTTATATAAATAACAAAATAATATAAAGAACACACCAAATCAATTACTAGTTGTTTTAATCTCTTTTAAAGCAATGTCTCTCTCTTTCATTTTTGTGAAAATTTCAACAATCTTTGATGTTTGATCATCACTCAGTTGCTTGCATCCCTCCCTGCACAGCATCATTAGGGCTGTCAATGTGTCCTGTGATAGATGGTTCCGATTGGTTTTTTGGCATAATATTTGCTATTATGACTCATTTCAAACTACGATAAGGTTACAAACCGACGTAAAACAGTATGCTGGCTGCCTGGCAAAAGAACCGGAAACAGTAACAACTATATTGATTGAATGCGCTGAATAATAAAACCCGAAATTAATCGAGCGCGTGGTTACACACAACTATACGATTTTCTTTGTTCGCTCGCCGAAAGTTGGTTTTTTTTACGAAACTTTCGATCGTTTTGAGAAAAAATTCGGACGCTGATTGGGATTTTTCCAGATGCCGATTGGGAATTTGGGAATTTTCGCTCGATTGGGAAAGTACCGTTTTGGGAATTTGGGAATTTGGTTCGATTTGGAAAGTACCGTTTACCGGTACTTTATAAAGAAGGAGGAAAATCGCTGACCCTATATCCCAAATAATTATCTGGGGCACTGAGTATAGTTGTGAATCTGAATGGGATGTATAATACATGCCAGAAATTTTCGGGTCCAAATCGGGACAGTCCATTAAAAATGTCGGGACATTTGACCAAAAAGCAAATTGCAACAGTGTTAAATATTATAATTATGTATAATAAAATAAAAATTATTTACTTTTACTACTGAGGGCATGCAGTCACATCATAAGTCTGGGACCAGACACAAGTTGACAACACATGACCTGATCCACAACGAAAAGGAATTCTGAAATGTGTCAGGGGGTTTTTTTACTAAGAAAGTGACGCCGATATTCGGCGTCTTCCCTTACCAGAATTTTTCCCCTTAAAATACAATTTCCCCACCAAAAATATCATTTTTCACCAAAATATAATATTTTCTCTCAAAGAAATGTTCATTTTTCCTTGGGGCATTCGACAATTATCCAATTTGCACCATGTACAACGAATTCGCGCTCTCTCTCTCCAGACGAACACACAACATCTGGGAATCCCAGTTATTCTAAATATAGCTCTTAAATAACGTCATGTAAACTGGGCAACTAATCGTAATAATCATGTGACTATTTTACTGGATACCGGTCTTGCGCGAGAAGGGTGTTTCGTCAATTAATTACCGGAAACCAGTCGAATTTTCATCCGGGCTATGTGCAAGCCGAGGTATAAACGTGAAAACAGAAAAAAATGTCTCACAATTAGCGTTCTTACACAAACAAAATAAAACATTCGAACTCGGGAGATACTGAACGCATCGAGGCATTTTTTAAGAAAGAATCATCGAAAACCGTTATAACCCAGCAGGATTCCGAGGTAATCAACATCGAACATTGTGAAAGTGAAAGTAGACAATCGGCAGCTGCCGCTCCTTTCCCTTCCAATACTGTAGCAAATCAAGATCGTCAACCCATTCATCATGAAATTGAAATCACAAAATTGACATCGTCCCCCGGCCCCAGTACAAAAATATAGTTGAAAACATTTCCCATGACACAGAACAAATCGGTTTAAAAAAATATATAATGCAATGCTTTTGGAGAATTATCAATTTTTGATTTCCATACTTGAAGATAACAATCTTTTATTCGTGTTTTGAACAGATGTATAAAATTGTCTTCATGCCCAACACCTTGACTAAATCCATAACTAAATAGTAATTCTCTGATATGACTAGCCCATGTCCTTCTACCTGCATCATCTAACTCTTTTTACCTATTATAACACTGTTAAGGATATCTATGGTTTCCATACGGGTAATTTTCAACCAGAACTTGATGCAATTTGGGATATATGTTATACATAAAGGAAGTCTATCACATTCTCCTAAAGCTAAGATGGCCCGGTTGCTCAAAGCATCGTTAAGTCTTAATGGACCGTTAAATGATAACGGACCTGTTAAAATCTGGGTTAGCGTTAACATTGGGTTGCTCAATATAACGCTGGCTTTTAACGGCCAGTTTAACGTCAGTTTCTGCCTTTAGCTTTAATTGAGGTTTAAAGCACAATTAAACAGTTAACGCTAGGTTTCAAAATGGCTGCTATAGCCGTTCTGCCATTTAGGAAACCAAAGGAATTTCGATTGTCACATCATCTTGATGAATTAACTAGTGAAGAGTTTATTGCACGCTATCGTTTTTCTAAGAATGGAGTCTATTTCTTGGAAAATCTTCTTAAGGACGATTTGCAACGGCAAACAAACAGAAACCATGCGCTGACATCAATCCAACAAATCCTCATAACATTGAGATTTTTTGGTACTGGAGCATTTTATTCAGTCATTGGAGACACTCTATGATTCCACAAATGTACGGTATCTAGAGTTGTTGAAAATGTAACGGATGCCATCATCAAGCACTTGCACGAGTTCGTTGTGTGGCCATCACCAGCGGAGAAGGAAAGAGTTAAACAAGGCTTTTATGCAGTTGCTGGATTCCCGAATGTAATTAGCTGCATAGATGGAAAACACATCCGCATTCAGGCACCTCATGATGATGAAGCTTCATATGTCAATTGGAAAGGCTTTCACGGCATAAATGTCCAAGCTGTCTGTGATCATCAAGGTAAACTTAGGCGTAACAAAAAAAGTTGTTTGTTTCCGGTGGCCCGACCCTACCTAATTTTTTGCCGCCGGTCCTAATCTTTTTTGAGCCCAAAATTCGAAAAAAATCGGACCGCGTATTTTTCGGCGCGCTCAATAAGCGTTCAACGTTATCGGCGCCGTACATTAAACTTTCAACATAAACAAGATGGCGGCGCCCAGCGCTAGCACGTCGAATGCAGCATCGTCAGTTCTTGCGATAACATTTTTCAAATGCAAACATCTGGAGGAGCAAAAACTAATAAAAAATGTTTCTCTCAAAGCAGATGGACGATTTATTCCAGGAACATCACTCTCGAGACAAAACTGTCACTTACACAGTGAAGTGTAAGACGGACATGTCAAAATCGGCTGAAAGTTTTGAGATCGAAGGTAGGCCTACATTAAAGCAGTTGCAAATGTGTCAATTTTACAGTATCTTTATTATTAAATATATTTTAAACAGGTATATATCATGTTAGAATCGGTATGTGTTTATTTATATGGTGCAGTAGTTTCGTATTACCCCACCCACTTATTTATAAAATATTAAAACTTTGTATGACTTGGGATAAAGTTGGGTGAAGGGATGGGGGGTTGAACTATGCTGGCATGGTCCCATGGGGAACCCCTGCTCGATTTTTTCAGAGGGCTGGACTTTGTTGTTTTTTTCGAGGATTTTTTTTCTTCAGGTATATAATTTTGATTTGTTTGTGAATAGCCCGTCTAAATAATTGTTTAGCCTCTCTTTATATCAAAAAGGCAATGCCTTGTTTCAGGTGGAATGTCCGTTGGAACACTAAGTGACCGTTTCCAAATTAAATGTCTGGAGTTCACCTGTATGAGTAGGATGAATGCGGACGATGAGAAAGATGTACAGGAAGTTTTAAAGGAAACAAACAAAAAGGCTGTGGATGCGTTTAAGTTGCTTATGACAGGGGGAAGACGATTGTTTACGAAAAGAAAAACTTCAAGGTATTTAAATTTCATCTTAACAGTGTCAGTGAGGGTCTTTTCAATATATTATAACAGGCTTAGGAATTGGTTCCCAGATTCCCTTGTATCTCCATCAGTCTCTTCAACTTGTCTGCAACTGTCAAATACTTGTACATAGTGTAAAATATAGATATGTAGAGTTGTGTTTGGTGGTTTCGTACAAATACTTTCAGAAGGGTGCGCCTATCTGAGAGGTGGGTATTAGAAAAACCTTCTGATTTTTTACAGTTCGGGTGTTAAAGATGGTTTGTCAAGGAAGGACGAGCTGTTCAATGATTTGGTTGGGGACTTTGAAAAACAGGGGCTAGACTGGCCAAGTAGTCAAGTATCCATGGAAGGAGCTTACTTTATTCAGGTATTTTATAATATCCGATATAATGTTTAAAAACTTATTTTGCTGAATATTTTGTCAGGCACTTTGACTGAATTTTCTAATAATTTTAATCTTCTATGTCCGTACATTTTCAGATATTGTCATGTCCATTCAATAATATTAAAGAACTCTTAAAAATGCCAGGGAGCATTGCGAGACCAATGCACACAATCTAGCCGTGTACTGTTTTAGGAGCTTCTATATAAAATATTTCAAGCGGGGAAATACTTTTTAATTCTCACAAATCATATATTGAATGGAAATGTTGCAGTCTGACATTGTCTTTTAATTTCAAATATTAAAGGCTATTAAAAAGGCACTGTGGTCAAATTGAAGATATAATATTTAAGAATAATATAAGATATAATATTTAAGAATAATATATTTTTATCTTGTTGCAATTTTAGTGCCATGACTTTAATTTGTAAGTATTTAACTGTCGAACTAAAAATGTCTCTAACACTATTCTGTATCTTGAATGTCCTGAGGTGTCGCATTTTATATGTAGTTTGCAGATTTCAAAATTAAACTAACATAGATCTAACTTGATACTTAAATTAAAAAAATATATATTAAAATGTGTGTGCTTTTGTAATATTAAATATAATATAAAAATGTAAATGTAATGTTCTGTACAAGACCATACAGCATTTTATTGGACTACATATTAAATGCATACTATTGGTGTGTGGATTATCCTTGCTTTCCTGGTTTCCTGGTTTTATATCATACCTCACCGTGTTCTCTCACAAGATATGAATGTTTATTTGGCATAGTAAAAAATAGATGTACCCTTGGTCAAGGAGTTAAGTGTCAAGACCAACCTAAGTTTGACCTTGACTTTTTGATCAATGGGGACATAAAAATATCACAAACACATCACTAACATGTAATTATGCTCCTCACTTTATAATATCTGACATTTGCTTTGTGTGTATCTCTATTTTTGTACATCTGTACAGACTGTAGAGTAGTATTACTATTGAAGTATGCATAACATTTTGTGGTTTGGGTGTACAGCTACTCGTTAACTTTAATGCTTTAAGATATAGAGAAATTAACTTTAACCTGCTAAATATTTAGCTTTTTTTAATGATATCATTTTGTAAGGATGAACAGTCAACAGTTGTGTTGTACATGTAGTTTTAATAATACTAGCAGTTTTAAGATATTAAGATATTAATATATTCTGTTAAATCAGTTTGGAAGTTTTTTTATAATCTTTTAATGCATGCGGTACAAATATTAAATAGAACTTATTTGTTAAATCTTTTATATAAAATATTAAATAGTAAAATCTGACCGTTCTATTAAAATAAATGTAAGTCTTTTTTAATATATAGGACAAAAAACAGACAAGTTGTCAAGTTGTTAAAATAGTTTCTTTCAAAAACAGATCCTATGCAATGCTCTGTGGTACCTTACAAGTCATCATGAAGTGATAAATGATACAGCCAATCGCCAACAAGATGTCAAACCCATTCCTGAGGTTTTTAGCAGTTATTCAGGTATTTTTTATACTGAATTTTGTTCCAGTCTTTTATATATATATATATAAAATGCTGGCTCATGTTCAGTTTGAAATAAATAAATATTGTGACTTTATAGCTACATGACAATTATACGCAAAATAATTCTTTTAATATAATATATAAAATATTTAATGTCCAGGTAAGTTCTGAATGGTTTTAATCCTTGAATGGTCTTTGGTCTAGGGTTTACCCCGACTGGCCTGACATTAATTGTTCCTTACCGGTTTCACCGGAGGGGCTTATAATTTTCGCTCTGTGTGTCCGTCGGTCCGTCTGTCCGTCAGTCTGTCACACTTTTCTGATTCTTGCAATAACTTTAAGTTTTTAATATTTGTTCATGAAACTTGAAACATGGATAGATGACAATATGGACATTATGCACGTCATTTCATTTTGTTCCTACGTCAAAAATTTTGGATGCTATGGCAACAAAACCAAAAAAAAAAAAATTGACAATGGTGGTATTTCTGACAATGGTGGAGCCGGTAGGGGACCATATTGCTTGACAATAGCCTTGTTACTTCTTCTCTGTATTAATCCAAGGTATAACAGTTGTGTTTGATAGCTATATTAAATAAATATATTAAAGTATGAAACAAATTTGATTGTAAAGGTAATCCTTTGATGCCATTTTGCAGGTTACAATGATGTGAAAAGGAAAAAAATGAATGGTCAACAGATGTCACAGTCAGATCTCGCCAGTCATAGTCAGGCCTTGTACAGCCTTTTGATGAAACCAGTTGTTAAAAGCACACCTGCATGGAACGAAGCTTTCATAAACATCCAGATGTTAGCCAATTGTATGGACTCGTACAAGACTTACTTACATGAACAACTGGAGACTCAAACAGAAAACCAGAAGCAACTTCATCCATGTAAACCTATATCAGAGAATGCTACTGTTGAGCATAGGAAGAAAGTAGATTTTATTGCACAAAGATATTCGAGAATTGATCAAGTTATGAGAGATGCAGATGAAATGTCACCAGTATTTTTTGATGAAACTTTACATCTTAAAGATCAGTTTGAAGATTCCAAACAAAGATCAAGATTTTTTGAAAACTTGTTTTTGACTGTGCCGGTGTTTATTATAAGATATTGTCCAGGTGGGTCAAGGGTTACAACTTCTTGCTTGATCAAATATGCTGATAACAAACCACCAGAGGCGAAGATACTTATAGATGGAGCCCGTTTGTTAAACAAAATACAGAGCAGACTTAATGAAGTACACACTAGGGCGCAAAAGAAAGCATTTAAAGAGAAGATTGATTTGATTACGACAATGACTCCCGCAGTGAGAAGCATCATTTACAGTCATTTAACAACTGATGGATCGGCGTCCTGTAATCCTGAAATGCAGGAAAGATTAAGGTTGATTTCCCTTGGAAACACAGAAATAGTAGATGATTTGAGGCATCTTAATACAGGTAGACCAAAGGCTTTTGAACCATTCTTTGACAAGCTTGAAGAAGTTATTGAAGAAGTCACAGCTGCTGATGACAGGAGGCATAACACAGCACATCTTAGTCAGTGGTTTTCTGTGGAAGAACTCATCGAATGTACTAAAGCACGGTTACCAGAAGACACACCCGTACCATCTGGAAGCTTAGTAAGGCTACAGTTTGCCCCAAAAAACCCCTTCACTCACAGGGCACTCTGTTTTACTGGAAGATTCGATGTGCAGTATAAAGTTCAGCGAAGGCAGCTTCGTGTAAGCCATCAAGATCAGCATTATTGTGCCGCAATTCTGAAATATTTCAAACATATGGCTGTTGAACAAAAAGATGCCAAACCAGTAGTGTTGTTCTGTGATGACAAAGCAAAGATACCAGTTGGCGAGCCTGAGGCGCCAGTATCAACAGGTGTTAGAGGGAAAAAGACTCTTGCACCAACAGAAACAACGTTAATAGCTCTTGATCATGACATGACAAAAGCATCAATCACTCCCTCTGTCTATCTGTCATGTCATGTTCCAGACACAGTGGACAAATCGTTTGTACGAGGTGTTGTAACAACTGTCACTAATGACTCTGTATTTGAAACCTCGGGTCCATTCAGACATGCAGCGACAATATGTAAAATGCTTAAGAATGAACAGCCCAAGATAGTGATGAAATATACAGATGGAGGAACTGATCAACGAAATAACTTGGAATCAGTCAAATGCGCCAATATCTGTGTATTTAAAGAACTGAATCTAGACATGTTAGTTCATGCCAGATGTGCACCAGGGCACAGCTGGACCAATCCGGCAGAGAGAGTCATGTCTGTTTTGAATATAGCTCTGCAGAACTGTTCACTTGAGAGAGAGAAGCTGGCTGACGAACACGAGAAAGAGTTCCAAAAGTGTAACTCAATGGCGCAATTAAGAGAAGTCGCTGCAAAGAAGCCAGAGGTAAAAGTAAAATGGAGGGAATCAATTGAGCCAGTCCAGAGTACCATCAGGAACAGATTTTTGCGCCTCAAGCTAAAAGACCACCCATTTCAAGCCCTTGACCCCATGACAGAAACCGATATCGATGTTGTCAAGAGGCATCTTCGGGAACTTTTCCCTACATTGGATACTGATAAACTTCAAAAGGTTCATACCAGTAAAGTTCCAGAGTATGCGGACTGGATGTCCAGACATAGCCGTCAAAGTCATTACATCTTCCAGTTGAAGAAATGTCAAGACGCAGATTGCTGTATTCCTGGAGAAAATATCGATACACCTTGGCTGCCTGATCCAATGTTAGATGAAACTGGTGAACATTACTACCCCTATGATGTTGCGAAAACCATGGAAACCTCAGAAGCCTGTCGACCATCACTCAAACAAACAAAAACATTAATCAAACAAACAAAAAAGACGAAATCCAGTGCAGGTAAAAGTCAAACCACGCACGACAACCCATATGGTGATGAGCTGCAAGTAGAAGAACCCACACAACATGAAACCCCGAATGATGGGAACGTTCAAGACACGTCTCTCTACACAACCCAGAATGCGCGGGCTCTTGTCACATGTGTTGAGTGTAGAAAGCCTAGAGTGATATACTGCAAACAAAGACTAACTGAAAGAAGCAGGCTATCTTTAGCCATAACATTGAGTGAACTCGACTTTGTTTGTGGATCGCCAATTACAAAACCATCCAGCAAGCTAACAGTCAGTTGCAGACCATGCGAATGTGCCACCCCAGTAGAAATCCCATATTATGGAAGTGCCTTAGGGCAAACTGATGTATGTGCCTTTTGTGGAAGTTCTGGTGGAGAGGTTGATCAAGACCTAAAGTTGAATTTCAAGACTGTCCTACCATTATGCAGTCCATGTAAACTGAATGGCCTGAAGCCAATTGTATTCCGACCATATGGAAAGAATAAGTGATTGTATCTTGAAAAAGCTGCATAATGGTAGGACAGTCTTGAAATTCATTTTCATAGTACAGTCAAGTTACCATTACCGGATCATTACGCATAGCGGATCACTTTGATGTACAAGACTGCGTTTTGCGATAAATAGTTGAAATTGTTAGATGATATTTTGCACATAGCATCTTCAAGGCCTATTATTTAAACGCATTGATTGAGTCGTAATTAGAGCGTCTCTTTGTCAAACATTTCGGTATGTTTTGCTGACATGTATATATACGACTTTGTTGACTTCTGTCTCGTTTCCAAATCGAGGTTGAACATTTTTTGTGGCCACTTGCTATAACTCTGTTGGAAAGTAAGAAGTTTACCCATTATTTTAAAGGCCATTTAGTAGTCTTTCGGCATGCAAAAGTCCATTTCAGTTTTGATTCATGTTTAAGATTTTGTCTGCGTGTAAAAATAAGACTATGTGCTAAATCAGTTGGCAACGGTAATTTTTAATCAAACTGGTGTTAAAGAAGTCTCAAACCGTTCATTGTTTTTCACCAGCACAACTTAATTACGCTACTGATCCGGTAATGGTAACTTGACTGTACTGTTGAAGGAAAAAGTAATACCAGTTTGTGTCTTTGCCAAAGTTTTGACAATTTTAAGTCATTCAAATGGTCTGCAACTGACTGTTTTAATAGCTTGCTGGATGGTTTTGTAATTGGCAATTCAAGATAGCAATTTTTTTTCCACAATGGAATACAAAGTTTAAAGATTTCATGTTTTAAAATCCTCTTTAACGACTGGGTGCATCTCTACTAAACTTTTACATTGGATCTCCAAGAAATGAATATAGAATTATTTCTGGCAGGATTATGGTCCTTTGTCTTTTTTTTCACTTTTGAATTTATTATTACAAAATTGTGTGTGTTCAACTCCTTTGCTTGACAAATTTTGCTTCAACTTTCACAGCTGAATGTAAAGATGATCATTATGGTAGGACTTCTGACTGCAAACAGTTCAGCCATTTTTCATTTTGTCTACTGAATATATAGTGTATTTGTCTCTGTCCAAGCATAATTGTCCATGTCAAAATTCTAGTTATATTTAATAAGTAAAAATGTTATCATTTTCAGGGCAAGCACAGTCATAGTGCTATAGTGGGGGACATATTGTTTTTGCCCTGTATGTTGGTTCATTTGTTTGTTTGTTTGTTTGCCCCAACTTTAACATTTGCAATTACTTTTGCAAGATTGAAGATAGCAACTTCATACTTGGCATGCATGTGTATCTCATGGACCTGCACATTTTGAGTGGTGAAAGGTCAAGGTCATCCTTCAAGGTCAAAGATTTAGCTTCAAAGCGGCGCAGTAGGGGACATGGTGTTTCTAACAAACACATTTCTTGTTTAAATTTATAAGTATAGTTTGATACAAGAAGCATTAAATTTCTGCTTTTCTGTGCTTGGTGTGATTTGATTTTGTGCTTGTTTATTGATTTTTGTGTGTGTAATTGTATGTATATAATACAAGTCGTAATAAATTTTCTGTTCTGTTCCTGAAATTCATGGGTAGATAGACCCCACGCCACCAGTACATAATATAATCTGAAAATGTGGTCCTTTGGGAACATTAACTGCATCCAAGAAATATAAAAGCACATCCGGTTTGATTGGGTCTTTCCATGGTGATAATGTTAAATGCAACACCACTGGCGTTCCCGTAGCACTGCTTTTGAGGTATTTAATATATTATAAATAATAAATAATATAGAATACACTGCATGAACCCAAAGGACCAGAAAGTATAACAACACTGAATCCCTATAGACACTGAGGGTCAAGCTCTCTGTGACTTGTTATAGTTATGCCTTTTATTGGTCATAAAATGGTATATTTAAGCCGTTGCCAGAAGTCAACATTAAACTCGGAATTAAGGAAAGCAACACATTCAATATTAATGAACAGCAAGTTTTTATTTCATAAAAGCATTTAAATATAGTCATATAGCATTACAGACATCATCAAATTTATTGTACATACAGTTATACACAAAACATGAGAAGAAAATGCACCATGTACGACAATTTCTAAAAAAAAAATATTTTTAAAAATAAAATTATTTGCCTACCTACCTACCCTAATTTTTTTGGCCATGTCAGTGGAAACAAACGATTTTTTTTTTAGGCCTTAATGCTGTTTTATTGTTTCCATTGCACATATATATATATATATATATATCATCTGAAATGAATAAATAAATGCATTTAGATCATGTGCTTATTTGTTTGTACTTGTAGATTTTTATTTGCAAAATCAGCGTTCATATGAAATGTTTTGTTAGCATTGTTAGCAGTGAAATATCTAAATTAATCAAGTAAAATACTAAGGATATTATAAATTTATATCTGATTATTTAATATGTAAAATAAGTTTTACATGTACAACTTACCTGACTTTTTTTTCTTTATCAAATGTTTGAACGTTTATTTTTTGGTGCAAGGTTTAAATGGTAATATTAAAAACATGGGAGATAATTTATTGCAGCATTTTAGAAGTCAAAACGGTCGTTAGTTAAAACGGGTTTCGAAAGGGGTAAATTATGCCTCATCTTAAATAACTTTAAGGTGTCACACTCATATACCAAGCCTTCGTGTTCATGTATAGTTTGTGTGTGATACAGGGAAATTAACAAGTGTCAATGCCAGTTGGCCAGGGTCATGCCATGACAGCCACATCTTCAGGACGTCGGGTCTCTGTGCAAAGCTGGAGCGGGAGCATAAAAACTTTGCAGATGGTGTGCTGTTAGGAGATAGTGGGTATGTTAAACTTGTTTTAGCTAAATAAAACTTATTGGTATATATTCAATGGAAACTAGGATAGAATAGTATTAAGTTATCACAGAAATACAATTTCATCTAGTGCGGGGCTCGAGTTTGCAACTTGCTTTACCAACTGAGCTGATCTTTCGGACTCACGCACAATTAACGCCTCTTGCAATTTAACTTTGACGCAGACTTCCTGATATTCCTACCTATAACATCTGGCCTCATATAGGTCACCCCAAAGGAAAATTGCGCCCGCTGCGGATCTCGAATCCCTGACAGACACAACAAAATCATAGCAGTCCGGCTTACCGCACGGCTGATTCTTTCAAAATACCTCTAGACTTGTATCAATATAAAACATCTCTCATAGTTGCCATAAATTATTTATTATAAGCAAATCATTCCATGTGTTAATTAACAAAGGGGTTGGTAAACACGAATGCCTCCAAGGTTCAGATGTTTATTACAATTTTAAACAAGGCACGAACTTAGTGAAAGATAAATAGGACAGGCCTGACTAAAAAAACAACATCGAACCTCGAATAACAATAAACACATACATGATACACGCAAGTAAACTGTACTTTTATGAAAAACATAATAGTCAAAGGGGAGTAACTAATGTTTAACTTAAATGCAATCTTTAGAAGAGTTGTATCCCATGTTACATGACCTTAATTCATGAAAAATGTAACAAATGAAAAGACAAAATTAGAAAATGTTTAAAATTGATAAAAACTTTAAACAAATTAATCTGATGCACACACAAACAATAGTTTTAAACAATACTAATATGGTTTTCATACAATTCAAATGAAACATTCCCATATTAAATCTAATTTTAATGAAATGGACATATGCAAATAGTTATGGTGTCTGTTCAAAAGCACTGAACAAATATAAACTTTCACCACTTTCAGTTACCAATACAAAGTGTACATGATAACTCCTTTCCTGGCGGCGGATTCTGTGGCAAAGGAAAGGTATCAGCAGGCCAAAACCCGGACACGAGCAGTCATTGAAAAAAGCTTTGGGAGACTCAAGCGTAGATTTGCTGTTCTACACTCTGAGGTATTTTTTAATGAAGCAAAGTGGGTAGAACATACACTGTTCAACCAAATTATCATACAGTGAATATGTACATTTGCCATCTAACAATAACACTATGCATTTGTATATTTCCTTTTTTATTGCATTTAAATGACTTTGATTTCTAATTATTTTAAACACTTGACATTTTTAAAATAATACAAAATATATTTGACCTTTGACCTTGACGGATGACCTTGACCTTTCACCATTCAAAATGTGCAGCTCCATGAGATACACATGCATGCCAAATATCAAGTTGCTATCTTCAATATTGCAAAAGTTATGACAAAACTTTAATATTTCTTCAAGTTTTGGACAGACAGACAGACAGAATGACAGACAGACAGACAGGCCAAAAACAATATACCCCCTTTTTTAAAGGGGGCATAACAATTTGTAAATGTTTATTACATAATTTAACCTAGAAATCATTAAAGGTTTCTATATTTAATATGCCCATGCCTGTTATATAGTTTCAATATTTGCAGGTTAGATTGAAGCCTGCAAAGATTTGCAAGATAACAACAGCATGCGTGATACTGTACAATATTTGCATCAAACTCAATGAGCCTGACATTGGGGATTCTGATGAAAATCAAGACAATAATGATGCAGTATTCAATCTTGCGATGAATGGGAATGGAAGCGGGACACACATACGTGAATACATTGTGAATAGATATTTCACATAATGGAAAAAAAATTGTTTCTCGAATTTATGTAAGGACATTAAATATAAAGGGTATAATCTAACACAATTATTGCTAAACAACATTTAAAAAAAATCAATGTTAATCATTTTGTTTTCAATAAAGCACTGAGGCAACTAAGTCAATGTCACCATTATATTTCAAGATACAAGATACAAACTTTTATTTCAAGTCGGTTTACAATAAATAACAGTATAACAGTATAATATTTATAATATTTAGTCCTCGAAAAATATCCCATTGATGATCTCATCAACAACGTTCTGGTCACGTCTCATTTCCTCTTTCAGCAGCATGCGAATCCTTATATCAAGTAGTTGTTTCTGAAACATAATATTGCATTCTTAAAGACTGGCTCTTAACAAGTTATTAAAACTGAAACTTAATACAAACGCAGATCATTTTGATTTTTTATGCATTAACAGTACAGTAAGATAAGTAGTCAGTCTGAACAATTTAACATTAGTTCTTTTGTAGACCTGGTGAATGTTATTGGTTGAATTTTCATATTGTGTACATTTTCTTATACTGTTAATCACTAGTGTATTACAGTAATACTGTTTCATACAGAAAATTCTGTTAACAGTTGTCATTGTATCAATAGCAGTATAATTATTGATCAATACCTTTATCAGTAAATAAAGACTGTTTTAGCAAATGTATTATTTAAATCTATGATTTGTTATTGCAATTATTGTATGTACTTATATTCAACATTCTAAGTTAAATAATTTTGCATATTTTCCCTGTGAATAATTATAGAGTTCCATTCTGTTTACATTTGGCTGAGAACTAGGTCAGCCATCAGCTGATTGAACAGATGTATTTAAATATAGGTCAGGAATATTCCCAGCACTTTGTAAACACTGTCTACTCTGGTGGAGAATGTACTGCAGTAATTTCAATTTGCTAGTAAAGGCAATGATGTATATTAGTAAAAATAACTTACTTTATTTAAATTTGTGTGTTTATTGATTAAAACAATATTTAAAAATGTCATGAGCCATTTTCTCAACAGAGGGAGTATGTAACAGGGTATTCACATACACTAATTATCATTTATTTGTAAGTATGATATTTGAATAATAATATGGAATACATAATGCCACATTGTTATCACATTCTTACCTCCCGTTCCTGCTTTTCCACCTCCCCTTTGAAATATTGTACCTGCCAGTACTGAAGTTCTTCAGACTTTGTTGCGAACTTCTTTTGTTTCTTTGCTGGTCCTTTATAACAACACTCACTGAAGTTAAAAAAATTATATATGCAATAAACACTAGGCTAATTTTAATCTTGAATTAAAATGTTTAATGTATGACACAATTATACTCTGGTTCAAAGTTGTTACTTTACCTTTCTTAAAATAGATTTCTGAGTGAAGTTAACCTTTTTTATGATTGGTTGATTTGTAAACTCGAGCGCATGGGTTTTTTAAGATTGTTTATACTTGTTTTTTGTAAGCGTTGAACACCCAGTGTTAAAAAATTTGAATTTCCCAGTTCCACCCTCCCAAATAAAAGTAGTTTTTCGTAAATCATTTTATAGAATAGGTCATTGTGATAAGAGAATTGATCGTTTGTTATTGCTTACTAATTTGCTTTGTATCTTTGTTTGTAAAGTGCTTTGCATTTATGACATTGTCTGTTTATTTACATATTTAATATTTGTTTTCAGCTTGAATTGTTATTAACATATTGTATAATGTTTAATGCAAGGAATGCTTGTATTATGCTTTGAATGCGTTTGCATGAATATTCTACGAATTATTACACGTGACTTATAATTGTCATAAATGAAATTGTATGTATGATCAATTTATCTATTTGATTTACATTACTTTGTGATCGATTTAGTAATTCAATTATGATATTATTTGAATTAATTTTGCTGTGTTACAAGGCCAATAAAATTTGACTATCATTGAATTTGTTATTTATTGTAGTTATTACTATATATGCTATATATAATTTCTCACCGATTAAAACTTTAGGAAAGAAATTGCAAATTGTATGATGAAGTACATGGAGTTAACATATATTTTAAAAACAGCATTCTTAACAGCATTTGATCATTAAATAGTACGTAATATAATTATCACAAATAATAATAGTAAATACTGATAGTAGAAGAAGTGTGGTTGGAGAGGCAGCAACTACTACTTAAGTAACTAGCCATTATATTAGTAACTACTTTTAGTAGCATTAACTACAATTAGTTAAAGTCAAAACTACTAGAAGTGGTAAATTTTATTAGTATAAGTAAATACTAAAATTAGCAGTAACTTTTATTAGTATTTGTGTTATTTTATCAATACTTTATTCTTACCTTTACTGCTCTATAAATAGTTGTATTTGTGTTATTATCATTTAAGAAACATTATTTTATATACCTTGACTGCTCCGTTTGTTCAACTGTTCCTACAGCGGGCGCAACTGTGGTGTTGGACAGAAAGTGACGACCATCTGTAAAAATAAACACAACACCATCAGCATTGTGTGTAACCTTTGCAGCTCACGACGGTGAAAATAAAACTCATACTGTACCCGCAAATGGCGCAATGCCATGTGTCTAAGCGAGTGTTATTGTGAGAAATTGGATACTTATTGGACATAATTTCACATGAAATGGTGAGTATTATCGTTGCATTATGATTTGTGAATGTTTGTATGCAGGTTGAAATATCACATAAAAAAACTTGACTTAATTGTTGGTTTAAACAGTGTTGAACATGGGAAAAACCCTGTTACTATAAATAGCATATATCAAAGCAGACGGCCGTTGACATTTCATTATTTACTTTTTATTAATTGTTTCAATTGGTAGTTTTTAAATGAAATAATAAAAAAAAGATTGTTAGAACAAACCAGCTTCACCGCTGTCCAATCCTCCAATAATCCCATTGAAGGATGCCGAATCTTTGTACATTTCGGCGATCCGAACTTTTTGTTCATCGGCGACAGCTGTCAGTGTCAGGGTCCCTCCGCCCGTTTTACGCCGTTCTAACTTTTCACTGGTAACTGCTGCCTTGCTCTCTCTTTTCAAGTTTTGCCACTTATTACTACATTCATCCGCAGTTCTAACTGCAATTCCTTGTGCAGAAATATCTTCAGCAATTTTTGTCCACATATCTTTTTTCATTTTATTATTGAGAGTGTTTGAAAATTTATTAGTTAATATTGAAAATGTTTTCTCATCTTTTACCAGCTCTTCCAATTTTAATATTTCTGTATTGCTAGAGTTAATGCTCCTTTTCTTTCTTTTAATTTCAGGTGAATTCACTGAAGATGCGTCTGCTTGGGATGCCATTTTGGAATTGGATAACAGGAACAGGAAGTGGAAATTTGGAATGGATTGTGGGATTTAACATGGATGTTAAAGTCTTAACGCTGCGTTAATTAACGCTAGCGTTAAAACTTGTTGAGCAACATGAAGTTAACGGCTGATTAAATTACGCTGCGTTAGGGTAGCCTACTTAAAGCGGGTATATACGATCTTGTCAAATATTTATTAATTAATATAAAAGGTGTAAAAAACTTATTATACATATATTTCAATATAAACTAAAATAAAAGTTAAGAAGAACATGTGTCGAAAAATGCTAAATAAGCCAGATATTTAATTCTGAAATCGAAAAAGGCTGTACAGCCTAATTCGCCAACATGTATATCATGCATGTACGATGTGAATCTAAATTTAGTTTAACGGTTCATTTGAAATTCCTGCAGCGATATCGATTCATACGACACACGAACACTTACTAAAAAGACGAATGCATCGGTTATTATAGGAAAATAATTACGAATTATCTTCGTCACAATCGGCTCGGGGCGCTAATTTGTATTTGCTGCATTTTATGAAATTCGTCTTAAATGCATCATTTTTCTTGCATATTGTGTGTTATTATAACATATTTGTATCAATATTTTACAATTCAGCACATATAAAAATCGTATATACCCGCTTTAACAGAGGTAAAGCTTAACGGTAATGTTATCTTAACGATGCTTTGAGCAACCGGGCCCTGATGGCCCGGTTGCTCAAAGCATCGTTAAGTCTTAATGGACCGTTAAATGATAACGGACCTGTTAAAATCTGGGTTAGCGTTAACATTGGGTTGCTCAAAATAACGCTGGCTTTTAACGGCCAGTTTAACGTCAGTTTCTGTCTTTAACTTTAATTGAGGTTTAAAGCGCAATTAAACAGTTAACGCTAGGTTTCAAAATGGCTGCTATAGCTGTTCTGCCATTTGGGAAACCAAAGGAATTTCGATTGTCACATCATCTTGACGAATTAACTAGTGAAGAGTTTATTGCACGTTATCGTTTTTCTAAGAATGGAGTCTCTTTCTTGGAAAATCTTCTTAAGGACGATTTGCAACAGCAAACAAACAGAAACCATGCGCTGACATCAATCCAACAAATCCTCATAACATTGAGATTTTTTGGTACTGGAGCATTTTATTCAGTCATTGGAGACACTCTAGGATTCCACAAATGTACGGTATCTAGAGTTGTTGAAAATGTAACGGATGCCATCATCAAGCACTTGCACGAGTTCGTTGTGTGGCCATCACCAGCGGAGAAGGAAAGAGTTAAACAAGGCTTTTATGCAGTTGCTGGATTCCCGAATGTAATTGGCTGCATAGATGGAAAACACATCCGCATCCAGGCACCTCATGATGATGAAGCTTCATATGTCAATTGGAAAGGCTTTCACAGCATAAATGTCCAAGCTGTCTGTGATCATCAAGGTAAACTTAATGCTGTTTTATTGTTTCCATTGCACATATAAATATATATATATATCATCTGAAATGAATAAATAAATGCATTTAGATCATGTGCTTATTTGTTTGTACTTGTAGAATTTTATTTGCAAAATCAGCGTTCATATGAAATGTTTTGTTAGCATTGTTAGCAGTGAAATATCTAAATAAATTAAGTAAAATACCAAGGATATTATAAATTTATATCTGATTATTTAATATGTAAAATAAGTTTTACATGTACAACTTACCTGTTTTTTTTTTCTTTATCAAATGTTTGAACGTTTATTTTTTGGTGCAAGGTTTAAATGGTAATATTAAAAACATGGGAGATAATTTATTGCAGCATTTTAGTAGTCAAAACGGTCGTTAGTTAAAACGGGTTTCGAAAGGGGTAAATTATGCCTCATCTTAAATAACTTTAAGGTGTCACACTCAAATACAAAGCCTTCGTGTTCATGTATAGTTTGTGTGTGATACAGGGAAATTTACAAGTGTCAATGCCAGTTGGCCAGGGTCATGCCATGACAGCCACATCTTCAGGACGTCGTGTCTCTGTGCAAAGCTGGAGCGGGAGCATAAAAACTTTGCAGATGGTGTGCTGTTAGGAGATAGTGGGTATGTTAAACTTGTTTTAGCTAAATAAAACTTATTGGTATATATTCAATGGAAACTAGGATAGAATAGTATTAAGTTATCACAGAAATAAAATTTCATCTAGTGCGGGGCTCGAGTTTGCAACTTGCTTTACCAACTGAGCTGATCTTTCGGACTCACGCACAATTTACGCCTCTTGCAATTTAACTTTGACGCAGACTTCCTGATATTCCTACCTATAACATCTGGCCTCATATAGGTCACCCCAAAGGAAAATTGCGCCCGCTGCGGATCTCGAATCCCTGACAGACACAACAAAATCATAGCAGTCCGGCTTACCGCACGGCTGATTCTTTCAAAATACCTCTAGACTTGTATCAATATAAAACATCTCTCATAGTTGCCATAAATTATATATTATAAGCAAATCATTCCATGTGTTAATTAACAAAGGGGTTGGTAAAAACGAATGCCTCCAAGGTTCAGATGTTTATTACAATTTAAAAAAAGGCACGAACTTAGTGAAAGAGAAATAGGACAGGCCTGACTAAAAAAACAACATCGAACCTCGAATAACAATAAACACATACATGATACACGCAAGTAAACTGTACTTTTATGAAAAACATAATAGTCAAAGGAGAGTAACTAATGTTTAACTTAAATGCAATCTTTAGAAGAGTTGTATCCCATGTTACATGACCTTTATTCATGAAAAATGTAACAAATGAAAAGACAAAATTAGAAAATGTTTAAAATTGATAAAAACTTTAAACAAATTAATCTGATGCACACACAAACAATAGTTTTAAACAATACTTATATGGTTTTCATACAATTCAAATGAAACATTCCCATATTAAATCTTATTTTAATGAAATGGACATATGCAAATAGTTATGGTGTCTGTTCAAAAGCACTGAACAAATATAAACTTTCACCACTTTCAGTTACCAATGCATAGTGTACATGATGACTCCTTTCCTGGCGACGGATCTGAGGTATTTTTTAATGAAGCAAATGGGGTAGAACATACACTGTTCAACCAAATTATCATACAGTGAATATGTACATTTGCCATCTAACAATAACACTATGCATTTGTATATTTCCTTTTTTATTGCATTTAAATGACTTTGATTTCTAATTATTTTAAACACTTGACATTTTTAAAATAATACAAAATATATTTGACCTTTGACCTTGACGGATGACCTTGACCTTTCACCATTCAAAATGTGCAGCTCCATGAGATACACATGCATGCCAAATATCAAGTTGCTATCTTCAATATTGCAAAAGTTATGACAAAACTTTAAGATTTCTTAAAGTTTTGGACAGACAGACAGACAGACAGACAGAATGACAGACAGACAGACAGGCCAAAAACAATATACCCCCTTTTATAAAGGGGGCATAACAATTTGTAAATGTTCATTACATAATTTAACCTAGAAATCATTAAAGGTTTCTATATTTAATATGCCCATACCTGTTATATAATTTCAATATCTGCAGGTTAGATTGAAGCCTGCAAAGATTTGCAAGATAACAACAGCATGCGTGATACTGTACAATATTTGCATCAAACTCAATGAGCCTGACATTGGGGATTCTGATGAAAATCAAGACAATAATGATGCAGTATTCAATCTTGCGATGAATGGGAATGGAAGCGGGACACACATACGTGAATACATTGTGAATAGATATTTCACATAATGGAAAAAAATTGTTTCTCGAATTTATGTAAGGACATTAAATATAAAGGGTATAATCTAACACAATTATTGCTAAACAACATTTAAAATAATCAATGTTAATCATTTTGTATTCAATAAAGCACTGAGGCAACTAAGTCAATGTCACCATTATATTTCAAGATACAAGATACAAACTTTTATTTCAAGTCGGTTTACAATAAATAACAGTATAACAGTATAATATTTATAATATTTAGTCCTCGAAAAATTTCCCATTGATGATCTCATCAACAACGTTCTGGTCACGTCTCATTTCCTCTTTCAGCAGCATGCGAATCCTTATATCAAGTAGTTGTTTCTGAAACATAATATTGCATTCTTAAAGACTGGTTTTTAACAAGTTATTAAAACTGAAACTTAATACAAACGTAGATCATTTTGATTTTTTATGCATTAACAGTACAGTAAGATAAGTAGTCAGTCTGAACAATTTAACATTAGTTCTTTTGTAGACCTGGTGAATGTTATTGGTTGAATTTTCATATTGTGTACATTTTCTTATACTGTTAATCACTAGTGTATTACAGTAATACTGTTTCATACAGAAAATTCTGTTAACAGTTGTCACTGTTTCAATAGCAGTATAATTATTGATCAATACCTTTATCAGTAAATAAAGACTGTTTTAGCAAATGTATTATTTAAATCTATGATTTGTTATTGCAATTATTTTATGTACTTAGATTCAACATACTAAGTTAAATAATTTTGCATATTTTCCCTGTGAATAATTATAGAGTTCCATTCTGTTTACATGTGGCTGAGAACTAGGTCAGCCATCAACTGATTGAACAGATGTATTTAAATATAGGTCAGGAATATTCCCAGCACTTTGTAAACACTGTCTACTCTGGTGGAGAATGTACTGCAGTAATTTCAATTTTCTAGTAAAGGCAAAGGTGTATATTAGTAAGAATAATTTACTTTATTTAAATTTGTGTGTTTATTGATTAAAAAAATATTTAAAAAATGTCATGAGCCATTTTCTCAACAGAGGGAGTATGTGACAGGGTATTCACATACACTAATTATCATTTATTTGTAAGTATGATATTTGAATAATAATATGGAATACATAATGCCACATTGTTATCACATTCTTACCTCCCGTTCCTGCTTTTCCACCTCCCCTTTGAAATATTGTACCTGCCAGTACTGAAGTTCTTCAGACTTTGTTGCGAACTTCTTTTGTTTCTTTGCTGGCCCTTTATAACAACACTCACTGAAGTTAAAAAAATTATATATGCAATAAACACTAGGCTAATTTTAATCTTGAATTAAAATGTTTAATGTATGACACAATTATACTCTGGTTCAAAGTTGTTACTTTACCTTTCTTAAAATAGATTTCTGAGTGAAGTTAACCTTTTTTATGATTGGTTGATTTGTAAACTCGAGCGCATGGGTTTTTTAAGATTGTTTATACTTGTTTTTTGTTAGCGTTGAACACCCAGTGTTAAAAAATTTGAATTTCCCAGTTCCACCCTCCCAAATAAAAGTAGTTTTGCGTAAATCATTTTATAGAATAGGTCATTGTGATAAGAGAATTGATCATTTGTTATTGCTTACTAATTTGCTTTGTATCTTTGTTTGTAAAGTGCTTTGCATTTATGACATTGTCTGTTTATTTACATATTTAATATTTGTTTTCAGCTTGAATTGTTATTAACATATTGTATAATGTTTAATGCAAGGAATGCTTGTATTATGCTTTGAATGCGTTTGCATGAATATTCTACGAATTATTACACGTGACTTATAATTGTCATAAATGAAATTGTATGCATGATCAATTTATCTATTTGATTTACATTACTTTGTGTTCGATTTAGTAATTCAATTATGATATTATTTGAATTAATTTTGCTGTGTTACAAGGTCAATAAAATTTGACTATCATTGAATTTGTTATTTATTGTAGTTATTACTATATATGCTATATATAATTTCTCACCGATTAAAACTTAAGGAAAGAAATTGCAAATTGTATGATGAAGTACATGGAGTTTACATATATTTTAAATACAGCATTCTTAACAGCATTTGATCATTAAATAGTACGTAATTTAATTATCACAAATAATAATAGTAAATACTGATAGTAGAAGAAGTGTGGTTGGAGAGGCAGCAACTACTACTTAAGTAACTAGCCATTATATTAGTAACTACTTTTAGTAGCATTAACTACAATTAGTTAAAGTCAAAACTACTAGAAGTGGTAAATTTTATTAGTATAAGTAAATACCCAAATTAGCAGTAACTTTTATTAGTATTTGTGTAATTTTATCAATACTTTATTCTTACCTTTACTGCTACATAAATAGTTGTATTTGTGTTATTATTATTTAAGAAACATTATTTTATATACCTTGTCTGCTCCGTTTGTTCAACTGTTCCTACAGAGGGCGCAACTGTGGTGTTGGACAGAAAGTGACGACCATCTGTAAAAATAAACACAACACCATCAGCATTGTGTGTAACCTTTGCAGCTCACGACGGTGAAAATAAAACTCATACTGTACCCGCAAATGGCGCAATGCCATGTGTCAAAGCGAGTGTTATTGTGAGAAATTGGATACTTATTGGACATAATTTCACATGAAATGGTGAGTATTATTGTTGCATTATGATTTGTGATTGTTTGTATGCAGTTTGAAATATCACATCAACAAAACTTGACTTAATTGTTGGTTTAAACAGTGTTGAACATTGGAAAAACCCTATTACTATAAATAACATATATCAAAGCAGACGGCCGTTGACATTTCATTATTTACTTTTTATTAATTGTTTCAATTGGTAGTTTTTAAATGAAATAATAAAAAAAAAGATTGTTAGAACAAACCAGCTTCATCGCTGTCCAATCCTCCAATAATCCCATTGAAGGATGCCGAATCTTTTCATTTCGGCGATCCGAACTTTTTGTTCATCAGCGACAGCTGTCAGTGTCAGGGTCCCTCCGCCCGTTTTACGCCGTTCTAACTTTTCACTGGTAACTGCTGCCTTGCTCTCTCTTTTCAAGTTTTGCCACTTATTACTACATTCATCCGCAGTTCTAACTGCAATTCCTTGTGCAGAAATATCTTCAGCAATTTTTGTCCACATATCTTTTTTCATTTTATTATTGAGAGTGTTTGAAAATTTATTAGTTAATATTGAAAATGTTTTCTCATCTTTTACCAGCTCTTCCAATTTTAATATTTCTGTATTGCTAAAGTTAATGCTCCTTTTCTTTCTTTTAATTTCAGGTGAAGTCACTGAAGATGCGTCTGCTTGGGATGCCATTTTGGAATTGGATAACAGGAACAGGAAGTGGAAATTTGGAATGGATTGTGGGATTTAACATGGATGTTAAAGTCTTAACGCTGCGTTAATTAACGCTAGCGTTAAAACTTGTTGAGCAACATGAAGTTAACGGCTGATTAAATTACGCTGCGTTAGGGTAGCCTACTTAACAGAGGTAAAGCTTAACGGTAATGTTATCTTAACGATGCTTTGAGCAACCGGGCCCTGCAGGACTAAAGAGCTCCAGTTTAAAACAAGAATGTAATTAAAGAAAGAAATAAAAGTAAAAAAATAAGTTAACCCCACCTGGGATCGAACCACTGACAATTGTATAATGAACCAACTCGGTCATATCTGATGATACTGATAACAAAAATATTGAGTTGTGATAATAGCATCATCGGTGTTGCTATACATATATCCTCGGTTAAATTAACCCCTAAAAATGGTAGAGTTGGCAAAGTATTTGTTCTTATTACGGCACGTCTGTCTTTGACTATTTCTTGACAAAACGATACAGCTTTTGAAGTGTATAGGATTTACCGTGTATGTTTTAACGTATTTGGTGATTATTTTCGGTTAAACTTTTTTCCAATAGTGTCTCGTCTGAGTATCAATTTTACAGCGATGATAAGTTTAAACGGGACAATGTGTTATGAGGGAAATTTCGTTCATATAGTTTTACCTGTATTTCATAATAGTGTGTTACATTTACATTAATCAAGTAGATCGTCAATTAATGACGTGTTGAATAGTTAATGGAACCATTCGCGGTGTGGCGGACCCGTTATTTTCTAAAGCAGGTGTGTATAAAACAAACCCTAGTTTCAGACAGAATGGTTTGATAACGAATGCGATGCTGCACAAAATTATTTGAACCACGACGCTTTACGTATTTTTTACGTGAGTAAAACATATATAAATCGAGAACGTTTTTGTACAAGTACGACACAGCATACGGACTTAATTCGCAAGAAGAAAGCCTGTTGTTCTAAGAAAACATGTTGGAGATTAAACAATTAAGAAAACACAAACAAATGGAATGTTTGCAACGTTTAAAATCAAATGATCATAACAAATAAAATATCTTAAGAAGTAATTTCCAAGTTTTTCGAAAACCTAATTAACGGTATGTGTGTTTTAGTATTACTGAAGCAGACAATTTATTTTTAAATAATGACTTCAACCTAATTCTGCATTTCAAGAACTTGACGTACCTTTTCTGTTGAATAACTTAACTATTGTTTGGATAAGAAGTGGCTATTTACGGAGAGTCACCGGCTGAAGTTAAAGCACAATTTATAACTTATATTTATATTGCAATTATTGGGGGCTAAATGTAAATGTTAAGACTTTAACTATTTAAGCACAGTGTTAAATTATACTGAATTACACTGAAAGTTAAAAATTGGCAAAGCCAATTTGGCCGTACATATATAATTGCTTAAATGTAATCAATATGAAATACAACAAAAAATTGTCTATATGGGACACCCTTTTATGGGTTATATATAACATTATGCTTCATAAGGACGGTGTTTCACAAAGTCATATCATGTTGAACACAAACATTAACAATTTTTAAAGCGATTACTACAGGTTTAAATAAAAACATGTAGTGTTGATGTTTATGGAGAAATAGATAAATGACAATTATATGTAAACAGATTTGTTGAAATTCTATTTTATTGGTGTACAATTCTAAACAATGAAAATATCGTAATGCAAATTGTTAACAAACATGCTTTACAAATGCAATACAGGTTGTCCAAATTGGGTCTAAAATGTAAATATTATTTAAAATGATTTTCGATTTGGTGATGTATTTAAACAGGAGCTTTATAATACATTGAATAACATTTCTGTATTAGACATTTATACCGTTTTAAAACGTCATTGGAATATGAAGACTATTTAGACTTACTGGCTAGACGTCTGCGCTTTTTTTGTCAGATTTAGAGTATCTGCACTACCGTTGAGAATCCAAGCTGGCAGATACGCTCAGAATAACATTCCGCAAAATAAACGTTATGTTGTAATGGCTTTGATGTTGAAGACGAATACCATTTTATATGTATATGCCGCTGTTACACTGATTTGTGAAAAACGTTTATCAGCCGTATTTTGTATGTTATCCCGTCAGTATAAAACTTCCAAAACGTATCAATTGATGTCTTGTTATAAGTTATTAGTTTATAATGTATGACAATATGTCAAAGAAGCTTTTCATATAAGAAATTCAATTCTTCATAATACAGTTTCATAAATTTCATTACGGGCTCGATATAACTAAGGAGCTTTTAACATCGAGTATGTTGATTTGAGTTTGTATTCTTAAATGACCATTACATTGATGTAATGAAATGTTGCTCTACCGGTGTACGTGACAAAAACTAATGTGCATATTTAAGTTTGAAGACGATGCACTTTAAAATAAGTCTGAATAAACTGTCTGTCTGTCTGTCTTTATAACTCTTTATAGTTGTAAACAACAAAGACTATTCGAACTTCATATCGACATAACAAAGCAAGTCAAACCTTTGTCTTTACACGTATCAAGTTGTCTGCCGGATTAAGGTCCGGATGTCTGATATGTTTTCCGCGGAACATCTTATAAGGAGAAAGTTCAGTGTACGAGATGCATATTTGAGCCGTTATAGCCCTTTGTTATTGTTTGTCCAAGATCATTTTTGTATCAATTCGCAGTATCATATGCTAATATACCTATACCTCATGGCTTGGAAGGGAAGCGCAATTGAGCCATATCTATTGCTTTAATTGTTTTAGTAGTGTTGCTCTTTGAATATTTTGATATTTCAATATTGTTGGTGGCATATCTAGTTATCAACTTTAAATATAATTGGGTGGAAGCACGCTTGACGGGGCACGTAGGGCCCGTCAAACATAACACCTGCGTCCATTATTGTACGGTTATTGTGCATTCTTAATTTTCTTTATAGTAAACGTGTATCTAACGTAAAGGCTAAATCTCGTCTGACAAATAAAATATCTGCTTCACACACCCTTTCTTCAAACAAATGTATAAAACTTAGTCCAAAAAAACAACAACATGCTATGCTTTTGACTAATCGGCATACTCGGTTATTTCCATCACTACATGATTCTTTAAAGTTTTATGGTGCAGTTGTTAGCGGACTTAATCTCAATGATCCTTTGTTGAGGTATATTCGAAATGGATTGAACGTTTTTTTCCAGATATGTTTTCATTTTGGATCTGCATTGTGTTTTAGAGTATGCTTATATTGATTTCCAATGTCCAATGTAAGAATTTTGTTTCAACAAGTTCATATTTAATAAATTATGTTTTTACTACATTTTACCAACACATAGTACAAATAGTGTCCATTTTTAATATACATCCAGTTTGAAGATACGAGTAGTATTATAAACTATATGTGCATTACATGCACAATACGTCTGATATTTACGTTTCAGACAAAGCTGCCATAGCGTTCACAGCCAGTGGTCCGGTAGATTCCCCTTTTCGATTCGACAACGTCCTAACCAACATTGGTGCCCGTTATGACCAGTCTTCAGGGCGTTTCATATGCACTGTTCCTGGGCTGTATTATTTCACTTTCCATTTGGTGAAGAAACGAACGAGTCCAGCAGTAGATTTGTGTGGCTGTAGCCTCGGTATAAACTCTATCTCGGTTGGAATAAGGGCTTTTATAGACCCTTACGCGGAAGCAGACCGCGGTAGTTACGGCGTGAGCAATGGGGCTTACCTGCAACTTTTGTTTGGAGACACAGTCCAACTGGTCGACTGTTCGTCGTCAGGAACTTTTGAGAGCTGGTCTTCGTTCAGTGGAGTTCTCATTAAAGCTGACTAGCTTGAAAGCTTTGACGTTTAAAATAAAGACATGTACGAATTTGAGATTGCTATTGATAAATTAACAAATAATTCATTTAGTGAAAAATACTAGAATCACTGACTTGTAGATTTTATCCAAAGTAGCAGCCTAATTACTTCTAAAACAGTGTTTCGTAAAATGAATTGTCAAACACATCAGCTGCATTGGTGTAACTTGACAAAATAGCAGTACTACTAGAAATTAAGCAAATATTAGCAAATCAGACGCTTTATTGGATTTCTACTTTTGTCAATAACAACACCATGAAACATCATATACTTATAAAACATTATAGCAGTCTGGCTTTTAGTTATAGATAACATGCAATTTAAAAAATAAATAATATAGTTCCCTAAATTGAACAATTGATGAATTCATTAAGGATACAGAGTAACTCATCATCATTGATTATATATACTTTGCATTGTTGGCTTATTATGTGCTTTTAGTAATGAGAAACTGTGTAGACTTGGCTTAGCTCTCCTTATTTCGAATATGTTCTATCCTTGACTAACCATTTTATATTATGATGCGTATATGTTGTATATGGGCCGGAGGCCATATGTACGAAATAACGAAATGAGAATAAAGAAAAAAATAAACAACGCCTACCTATGTAGTTATAAACTACACTTACCAATTGTAGGTATGAACAACGCCTACCTATGTAGGTATGAACTACACTTACCAATTTAAGGTTTGAACAACGCCTACCTATGTAGGTACGAACTACACTTACCAATTGAAGGTATGAACAACGCCTACCTATGTCGGTATGAACAACGCCTACCTTTGTAGGTATAAACTACACTTACCAATTTTAGGTATGAACAACTCTAACCTATGTAGGTATGAACAAAGCCTACCTATGTAGGTATGAACAACGCCTACCTATATCGGTATGAACAACGCCTACCTATGTAGGTATAAACTACACTAACCAATTGTAGGAATGAACAACGCCTACCTATGTAGGTATGAACTAAACTAACCAATTGAAGGTATGAACAACGCCTACCTATGAAGTTATGAACTACACTTACCAATTGACATCTCGCCTGGACGATGATCGCTCCGCCCAACTAATCACGTGGCTTAGCGGTTAGAAAACCTAGACAAGTTAACACCAAAGAGGCTTCTTTGCCTATAGATTTCCTATGGATAACGCGGTATTCCGGATAGTTTTTATGGGCTTTTTTTTCACCCCTTATAACACTGGTAAAAGGGGTTTGTGTCATATATTTGTTTATGCAAATGCATAAATTATATTATTTATAAATTAGTTTATAAAGAATATTAGCTATGTATAACGGGTACTGTACTAGATCCCTAAATCACATCAGTATTTTAAGCACGTTCCCAAACGCTTGCGCGACTACCGAAATCTAACCTGTTACTAAGCGTAATGTTGGTATTAGTAATAAATTATCACCTCTACACTGGTATTTACCCATGTCATTTACGAAAATACAAACGAAACATTTTCTTCCACATGTATTTGATACAAATAGCGCTTTTTAACTGAGATTTTGCTTACGTTTTACACGCTTTCTGACACCGAGCGGTTTGCGAAATCCCCCATGTTATTACGTATAAAAGTGTTATTAATAATATTGAAGATTGCTTTTGGGACATTTATCAATCATTAAAATTAAAAGTGCAGAACATCAAAACGGTTGCATTAATCGATACGTTTTTATTAATAAAAGGGAACATAAAGTAGTTTTCACTTGATTCTGACATAAACAGCGATTTATAACGTTGATTTCGTTAAGTTACGCAATAGTTCATACTTAAAATTGCTTATATGAAATTTTCATTTTCTGAAATAAATTATTGTCTATAAGGGGAGTTTTGGTAATTCTACACATTTAAGCTTCCACTCGCACTTGTCAAGAACACATTTCCGCCTTGGAAATAGTATAAATTAAATTCATCTAAATTATATATCTGGATACCGACTGTCCGAGTAACTTAAACCTTACTTACACCATTTCACTAGATTTAACTTACTATTATTTCGAACAAAATAAACGAAACTCGTTGAATAAATGAGAACTAGGCGTTAAGCTTGTCTAGAAAATGACCGATAGGTCGTTAGCAACCGGCGCGCCCGATTTATCGATCGCTGATTGTTCGATCGATATTTTTAGATAAGAATCTGATTGACAGTTGGCGAGATGTCAATTGTAGGTATTAACAACGCCTACATATGTAGGTATGAACTGCACTTACCAATTGTTGGTATGAAAAACGCTGACCCATACGAAGTATGGCCAGCGTTGACTCATTAGAGGTATGAATAACTCTGACCCATGGATGGTATCAATAACGCTGACCAAGTGTAGGTATAAACAAAGCTGACCCATTGCGGGCATGAACAACGCTGATCAATCAGAGGCGTATCCAGAAATGTTTCAGAGGGGGGGGGGCTCAACTGGGAAGGGTGTGGGAGGGGTGTTCCTTGCTGTGGTCGATTTTTTTTTGGAAATGGCACCTTGAAATGATGCAATTTTCTTCTATCTAATCAGCATTTTGCATGATAAAAGTGCATGTAAAATAAACAAGAACTTGAGTTCAGACATCAAGTGTGACAGACACACAGACAGACACACAGGGGTAAATCAAATGTCTCTCAAACCACTAAAGTGGTGGGAGACAAAATCTTTATCCGGAAAATTTTTAACAGTGTTAGATGGGTGGACCTCCTATTTAACCTTGTTAAATATCCTACTAGGTCACCCTGTTGGATGGGTTGATATTTATCAAACTTGGTTTTAATTATATTATGTATACCTTGTTGAGTCTTGTGGTTCAAAAACTGTCAAATGAGGCAAAGTCATGCATTGATAAACCTTTTTACAAATTATAAAATAACATTTTAAGCAACACTCTTTATTTCAAATTCTATCAAATGTTATGTCATTTTGTAACAAAAACATTACAAGAAAATCTATGCACAGGTATATTCTTACAACTATTCAACTAATGTTATGATATTTGTACTTTCTCAGAAATGATCACTTAGATAATTCATATATCTCTTCATACTATCACTGGTTACAATTTACAACTCAGACATGATGTCAAGAAGATCCATCCGCCTGCTTCCGAGCATACTCACAGCAAGCACAATGCGGACAACCTGTCCTGACCCATTGATGATCTTAGTTTTGTCTTAACAAGTCCTAGGGCACTGATACTTCTTTAACACTCGCATGATGTGACAGGGAACACACATGATAAGAACAAAACAGTGTAAATGTTGGTGTACAGCTGGGAATCACAATGTGAAACTCAGCAGGCAGAGACTGAGGGGAAGATCATCATTGAACCATTCAAGGTCAATTACCTGTCAATAATACCCGCAAGGGGAGTTAGACAGTATAGATAGATAGATATATAGATAGGTCACTAGCACTTACAGGAGAGGAGCACAAACAAATTAATTGCCATTCATTAAGTGTGCTGTTGAATTTCACTGGCAATCACGTGTTACTCAAAAGGATTATCACTCTCAAGAGCTAATACCAATAAAATTCATCAAAGAAACTTACCGAAAAATTAATGATGCTTGTCCATTGCGTTCGTCTAAACTCTTTAATTGCTATAAATTGAAATATTGTTTTTCACAAGTCCCATGCGGCAGCCATTTGTAAACATTTACATATAGCTAAATGTATTGATGAATTCATTAGTTGAATGTATCTCCTTCAGCCAATCAAAAAGCGCAGTTTATCACTTACAGTCAATGAAGCGTGCAGTTTAGCTGGCGAAGGTTAGATGCAACGGGGCTAATCAGATAAATCGACAGCTGTTTATGGCTTAATTAGGGGCATATGACAGGAAATACACAAGTGGATTGAAACTGTAAGGGGCTCATTTTTTTAAATCGTATCTAGCCAGCCAGCTGGGGGGGAAGCAGGGCCGTACCCAGGATTTTTTGACTTGGGGGGCCCAACTGGGAAGGGTTTGGGAGGTTTCCCCCCTCCCTATATATATACTTTTTTTAATTTGGCACTTTGCAAGGTGAATTTTAATGCTTATAAATACGATGTTTTGTGATATGAATTAATGGAATATAACAAGTAAATCAGCACATTTCGGAAGTCTTAAGCTTTAAACATTGGTGTGAATTCACAACAATATTAAAAGCTTTATATTTCCGAAACTTACAGGTTTAAACTGACGATTATCCACATCAACTCTCGTATTGCTTCCACCATTTTTTTCACAAAGCAATGACGTCACAGGTTTTTTTCTCTGATTTTTTGGGAAAGACCTTGCCTTTTTTAAGGAAAAAATTGCGCGAAACGCCTAATTTTTAGGGGAAATAATGAAAGTCTTAAATAATCAATTTAACATATTTTACTGTTTTCAAACAAATTCAAGGCGACATATAATTTAACTATACAATATATTTCTACACTGGATTAGGTTAACTTATATAATGAGATTGATTTGTTGTTTCAATTTTCCTTTTTTTACCAATGAGCCATTAATAGGTTGACATTACTCAATTCTCGGTACTCAATTATCAATGCGGGGAATCACGTGGTCAGATTTGATAAAAAATGGCCGCCGATGCCTCGATTCGATGGAGAAATTGAGTCTTATTTTAAATACTGAATTCTGCCAAATTCTTATCTGTTGCTCGGCAAATTTATGAATCTGTTTTTCTTTTCAACAGACATGTTAACTATCTCATTGTAGTCTTTTTCAGTGATTTCCTTGCAAAAATGAAAAATCCTAAGTTTTAATACCTTTGTCAGTGTTTTTGTTCCGGTTCAAATTCAGGGCCCTATCTCAATGTAAAAAGTATATATTGGGACCTAAAAATTCCCAAATAAAAGGTTTCCAAAAAAAAAGTTAACTTTTATAGGGAAAAAATACGTCCAGGGGAAAGGGCCTTCTCAAAGAAGGAAAAAATATGCGTCAGAAATTATCAGACCATATTCTTCAACCTCCTGTAGCAGTTGCTTCCATTTGCTGCACTAATCAAAATACATGTTACATCAACCATCGATAGTTGAAGCATTCATGATTACAATGGGGGACTGATCGGGGATGTGTGTACAAGGCGATAAGAAAACATTGCCTAGGGGCTTATCTCGATTGGCGAGCGCTAATCCCCTTGTTTATCAGGGACAATAAAACATAGCTGCTCTTTTGTTTTCAGGGAAAGTGTACTGTGGGCCCTTGCACGAGAGAAAAAATTGCAATGGGCCGATCATTTAAAAAAAAACATAGTTTAAAAGCCAGCTGGGGGGCCCGGGCCCCTGGGCCCATGGCCTGGGTACGGGCCTGGGGGGGCTTTAGCCCCCTAGCCCCCCACCTTAATACGCCTCTGTCAATTGTAGGGATGAATAACGCTGTCGCATTGAACTTTATTACTTTTTTACACACGTACATGCAACATGTATGTTGTAGGTTCCTAAGCTGGCGATCATGTACCTGTATAATCTTTTACGTCGTATTCATATAATTTTAAATATTTCCAGTAATTGTTTTAGATGTAGAGGCATATACATATGCTATAAACAAGATCAAATGTGTGCCTTCGAAGAACACATATTGTAACGAAATAAAACGATGGCCTCGATCCGAACATGCCTGGTAAGTAAAGTATAAATTAAAATAAAATATGGTACTTGACGACAAAAAAGCAAAAGCAAATTACAAACTGAAGGTCCGTCCAGAAATATGTATATCTTCAGATAACAAGATATAAATATATCCTGTGTTTTAATGAGTTACAGAAAGGGAGGTAACCACTGCGAAGACTTTGCTTATTGTTTTTGACAATAGAAGAGTTATTATTATTTAATTGGGAAATATCATATGTAAAGTCGTTAACGTTAATGTGCAATAAATAATATATCACTACAATTGACACATGTGTATTTTTCAAGAACTAAATATCGACAATGTACATAGGGTTGGATAGATAATGAAAAATGACATTTGACGACTTTAAAGTAAGTATATTTTTTAAATAAAATGAATATACTAGACAAGTAAAATACGACATATAAATTAAGGAAAAAATAGATTCTAGATTTAAAAATATCAATGTAAACATAATGCTATAATTATTAAGGATTGTCCAGTAGTATGTATGTTTGTGACTAATGTTTTGTATTTATTTTATATCACAGATTTACCCTGGCCCTCATTACTTTTCGCCAATCAATCGCCACTGTCCGTAAAGAAAAGGAGGAAAATCTAGAACATCAATAAAGCGATTCGCTTCCGTAAAGTCAATATATATTTAAAAAAGCGGCATAACATATAACACTCACTTTGGTGGTTCGGTTCATCAATGTTGGTCAAGCAAACCGAATTTTATGGGATCGAACTTAGCTTTTGATATTCTTGTTTTTTTAACAATATGGCTCTTGTTGACTGTATTATTACAAATGATACGTGCCAAAGTAATTTAATTCATACATGTATATACTACTGTATATTGTTTACCCGTATTATTCACTTCATAATATAAATAATAGCAGTAAAAGTAGCAAAGTAACCTTTTCGCCATACTCTTGATGTTTCAAGTATTATCGGTATATAAACAGTTGCCTTTATGTTGCAAAATTGTCAGTGCGTACACAAAAGTCGCGCACTTAATGCAAAATTAATTTCTTTCAAAAACATAACAACAACCGCTGAGTGCTTTGCGCCGTTTAGCTGTTTTCAAAAGCCTATCGGTTAAAGTCGATATGTCGTTGTTTGACGCATGAATATAAATAATGCACGATATTTGTAACTAAATTTAGAATCAGGTGCGGAATTCAAATGAATACTCATTAGGTTATATCTATGGAACAATAACAGTGTTCATTGAACAAAGCAAATTTGAATACTTTTTCACGCAGCAGACGCTTTTTGAGTTTCTGAAAAGAACGTCAAAAAAGTCAGGAATCCTCAGTTATACAATAAAGATTTGCACGTTTTACCTTAACCCTTTGATTATGAATATGTCACTAACAATTTCTAGTCGGTACGCCTATGCTCATTTCCATCATACGTTATAAAAAACAACCACGCCTTTCGCCGCCAATTAACCCTTTAAAGAAATCACACGGGTTGGCCAAAATGAAGTGAATCAAAACTTATTTAGTAAAGAATGCTTTAATACTAGATCTTCACCTGCAACTTTATTAAGGACTTTGACTTTAATACCTGTTAAATGTGTTTAAGAACAAAAAGGACAGAGACAAGTCTCTTTTGATGAGTTATAGACATTGAAATGAACAGTTTTTATTTTTTCCCCTAATATCTCTCATTCGCACTCTGTTTTTCCCCTTTCACCCAGCGTCCAGCGTCTTCCCCTTTCTCTAAAAAAAAACCCCTGCTGTGTAATTTTTTTATATATTTGTGTACTTGCATCGAAACATTTTTTAAATATATGTATGTATTGACTTTCCATATTGTTAATGTATTATATAATATAAACGTCATGTAAAATAAATCTTTAAATGAAATACATCTTGTGACGTTCTTTCTGTTCCTTGTATTGTAAATATTGTCAATTTATTGAAAATGATTTAATATCTTTATGTAATAACTCTCTATGTTGTTAATGTGAAATGAAATATGTAAAATCTTCAACTGAAATACATTTTGTTAATGTATTATATTAAAAAAAAATTGTAATTGCTTGAAATGCATGTTAAGAATATATTTAACCCGAATTACTAATCTTGAAATAAAACAATGGCGTGTTTACGTAGTTCAGAGGTGACAATAAAATGTGCAAAAGTTTCCCCGTTATGATTCACACCTAAACGGTATTATTTACAGCTATCCTTCTATATATTATCAGTGGGAGGAAACGTCCAATCCCTACACAAATAGCAGCAAATAGCAGTATTATGAACTAGTAGTGGCACGAAACGTCCATCACCCGTCAAATTGTTCGCTTTTTAATAATTTCACACAATATAAATATACTATACATGTTCTTTAATGCAAATACTCGTTGTATGCAAAATCTAACGGCGAATATTGATAAAATATCATAGCATTTATCAACTTTATCAATGTGTTGTTCATTTGTAACATATTTTCTTGTTTGTTTAGATTTAAGGGGGCAGGGGATATATTTTTGATCAAATATCGAGTTGCGAAAGGCCGCAAACAGTCAAATCCATTTCCTTAAAACATAAAGTGACATAAGAAAGCCTTTTTGTGTCAGTGTCATAACATAGGCAACATACATTGAAAATATAACCAAATACAAGGCTGGCTTCTTCACTTGTGAAACTATGGCCCTTTATCTTTCCCCCCACCCACCTCATTTTTAATAAAAAAATGAGACATTTGACCCATTTCATGGCATGCACAGTACATCAAACATAATGCAATCCTAGTTTTGGCTACATTACTCATTAATTTTATCCATGTGCTGTGTTTATTTACCTAGAAAAGTGTCTGCAATAGGTTTAGATTTTTCACAATTAACCTTCAAATTTCTGTTCTGTTTCTGCAGAGTGAAATATTGACTTCCGCCAAAAGTGAAAACCTCCTTTTTGAAGATTCAAAATTTCCTTGCTGTCATTAGTTTCAATGTTTTTATCCAAAATTTTGAGACATTCTTTCTTAAATTTAACACAAGAAATACATCTTATAAATACCTAATTGATTATTAAAGACCATAGGTTACCCCTACTCTAAAGATATGAAATTTTATATAGAAAAGTCTTGATGGGTCATTACGGTCACATTTCAAAACGGTAACATTTGTAGAAAACGAAATGTGAAAACATTTGGAGATCCGTATAAAAAAAAATAACAGTGCTGCTGTATATTGTAATGTAAATAATTACGACTCATTCAGTTTATAAATGTGCTTTGCTGTAATTTATTATTGTGTGCTATGTATACTCGAATAAACTATGTGTTCTGTTCTATTATATTCAAAAAAATATTCATGTAGTGCAATTTCATATTTAATACAATACAATGTATGGAAATAAAACATTTGATTTCTTGTATGCGTGATATTCTATTGGTATAACTATTTATTAAATTCAATTAAAATGACTTTGTAAATGGAAATAATAATAAGAAAGTGATGACATATTATAATGTTCTACATGTGTAAATAAGTAGTAGTGTTGCTTATTTTATGTAAATAGCAGCGATAGTATATTTAGTATCTTTGTTATATAATGTACTTGTGTATAGTAAGAGATTCTAGTCATAAGTTGATGGTATATTGAGCGTCTTTGTGTATAGAATCTATTATATAGGATTAAAGATGATAAATTCTCTTTAACGCTCAATTATAGTTGTTTAGGTTTTAATGTAATTAGTGGTTTATTACATAAATGTTTCTTATTATTTTACCATCTTAATTAGCTGTTTTATTAAAATACAGAAAGCCACTGTTAACCAGTTCACTTAGGTAGTCGCTCTTTTACATCATTTTTCACTATGCGCATTAGTACCCAGTTTTACAAACACCAGTGTTGTATCAACTTCAATATTTTATTACAGGTGTTTAACATAAGGTTAACAGGGGCATTATGGGTTTTTTATGATGTATGTCTATGAAACATGTATTTGTAAAAAAAGCAATAGTTTTAAGTGTAATATTACACACTTAAATGTCTTTTACAAATCTGTAAGATTGGCCATGCATGTTTGTAAATTGTGTTATTTTGTGTATTATTATATTGTACATGTCATGGACTAGACAATAAACTTTGAAACTCTCTGTTAAAGTCGTAAGACATAATTAAACATCTTAACTGAGATAAGTGCCAACAGCACAGCCGAATCTTTTCAAACCGGAAAATATGGCACGTGCTGTCAACCACCACAGGTACAAGGAAAGACCGGCAAATCCCACTGACCTATCATTTGAGGTAATGTATGAAATTTGACGGCGCACTTGTATTTGTATTTACATTTTATAACGTTGCATAAGTATAAGTATGTGATTTGCATGTTCTTTATCTTCTAATTATAGATCAACTATGACTATCTACAATGCAGAGAATTCATCATTGGGGACATACAGGTACAAGAGGCCAGACACATCCTGTTCGCCACCCAGGATCAACTCCGTTTGTTGCTCACTAAACGCTGGTTCATCGACGGAACATTTAAGGTAAAACAGTAATTATCAGTAGAAGACCAAATAATGAATGATTGAATACGGTAAACAATATTGCAATGTGGTTGCATATAATAATCATAAACTATAAATTTCACCAATAAGAAAGGTTAATTATCTGTATTATAGAATAATATATAGTATATATATATATTGTATTATAGAAGAACAAGTAGATACAGATATAATTATTGTTCAGTATGGGCATTGTTTTCTTTCAGATTGTTGACGCACCTTTCAACGGCGGACAACTGATGTCCATTCACTCTTTCATGGAAAAAGATGGTAATTGCAAACAGGTGCCACTCATGTTTGCACTCATGTCAAGACGACGTCGGGACGACTACGTAGCTGTGTTCCGGAAGTTGCTTGACGTCTTAGGCACTGTCCAAGTTGAGGAGTTCATGCTGGATTGTGAGCAAGGTATTACACAATTAAATAGCCTATTGCAAGTTACTCTTACAATTCTATTGCAATGTTCAGTGACAATAAGATATATAGTTTATATATAAAATATGATTATGATTGATCTTTCAGCTGCTTGGTTGGCTGTACGTGAGTGTTTCCCCGGTGCCATAGTGAAAGGCTGTGTGTTTCACTGGACCAAGGCTGTTTGGGCTCGGGTGATGGACCTCGGGTTGAAGCCTGCGTATATGCAGCGGTCCTCTGCCTTCAACCTCATTCGCCAGCTGTTGTGCCTGCCATTCTTACCAGCACAACACATTCGCTCAACGTTTCTAAAGTTTGCAGAGCACGAAAGGTCACATCCGGATCGCGAAAAGAGGAACAGACTGATGGATTACATCTCGCGCCAGTGGCTTGATCACCCTATCTTCGATGTTGACAGTTGGTCCGTGTTCGGTTACCAGATCCGAACGAATAACGACGTTGAAGGTAAGATTTCTTTTTTTTTCATTCTGTTTTTAATGTAAAAATCGTGTACGAATGCTTCTATTTAATACTACTTCAACTGTCTATTTCTTTTCGCCAAATATAAATATTCTACGTAATTTATAAATACAGTGAACAAAAAATAACATACATTATACATTTTCATAGATATTTGTCTGTGTTTTTGCGACTTTTTAATAGTTCATTATATACATTTCAGGATATCACCATCGTCTGAACTCGAGAGCTGGTCCCCGCGGTCTGTCATTTTACAGATTAGTACCTGTGCTGCTCAGTGAGTGCCAGCATGCACAGCGGCTCGCAACCCTGATAGCATCCGGCAGCAATGACGGCACAAATAGAGGCCGTCAGTACAGACACCTCTCCCAAAAAGTAAAGGATTTATTTGAAAAATACTCCGCGGGTGAACTGACGACCACTCACTACCTGCGTGCTTGCGGAAAACTATACGGACCGCTAGACATGGATTAATGTTCGCTGTCGAACTAACCTACCTGCGTGCCTGCGGAAAACTACTGAAATATCGAATGTGTTCAAATAGACTCTACGGACATTTCAACGTGTTGTCATTTTTATGTACTTCATAAACTATATAAATAAAGAATGCTTTCATTGTCGTTTTATGTAACTAAACTACTAAAAAATGTTAATTAAGTGACACAAGTTGCATTAAAATGTCAGAAAAAAACATGAAATATATATTTAAACATGTAATTATATCATAAATAATACTTGAAAAATATGCATTTTTAATTCATATTAATTCAGATGCTGTTTAAAGTCTTGTTTTCTTTTCAAGGCAGACACAGGAGCAAGAAATTAATCATTAATGTTACTTAAAAACATATAACATTAAAATTTTAAGTTAGCTGTAGAGTAATACAAGCCTATTTTTTTAAGAAATACTTTTGAAGCTTTATTGTGTTAATATGAAATTTTATCTTCATGTAGAGAACAAAACTATATCTCTCAGTGACTAACACAATCAAATTGGTCATAGTGACTGCTCACTGTGTTTCGAAGTTACATGATTACATGTTCTTATAATGAACTCACTTGCATGACTTTAATGGATGCAATCTAATTTCATTGTGAAGAATTGCCCATCTCCTTTTCTAAATCGTTTTATGTAACTAAACTACTGAATTATCGTATGTGTTCATCGCGATGTTTTACACCACTGTTATTCTACGTTATTTTATGCCAAATAAATAAACAAATAGACTCTACGGACTTTTCTTTGTGTTGCTTATACGCTGTTATGTTTATGCAGTTCATAAAATATATAAATAAAGAATGCTTTCATTGTCGTTTTATGTAACTAAACTACTGAAATATCGTATGTGTTCATCACGTTGTTTTACACTGTTATTCTACGTTATTGTATGTCAAATGAATAAATAGGTCAGAAAATTATTTCTTTTTAGTTTTTTGTTACTACTCTAGAGTCTAGACTATAAGTTTAATCATTGACGTGATGAATATCCTCTTATTAAAATTATATAATGGTCACCAATTTAACTTCTCAACAACTAGTGTTCCGCTAGTATGGGGGCGAAACGACCAGGTGCGAAACGACCAGGGCGGAAACGTCTTGGGGGCGAAATAACTAGGGTGCGAAAAAACTTGGGCGCGAAACGTCTGTAAATCCATCACGCAGTCTGGTTTCCATGATAAAAGTCAATCGGGACACCTCGGACAATTCCGCCATATCGGCGATCGTCTCTCGGGTGTATTTGGTGGAAGAATATGTCTAACGTCTCTAGGCGGAAGATATTACACCGAAAATATAGTTCGGGTTACACACCATTAAATTTGCACTAAATTAACTGATAATATAGATATAGAAGGACCAATATCTCTGAGGAGTAATATAATAGAATATTTGTTTCTGTTATTGTTAAACATTAGTTGTCATTACATAAAAATTATTCAAATGTTAATTAAATGTTTAGAAAGCCAATTAGTTGTTTCTTGAAGTATAAACAATACCATTATTCAAGCTTAAAGAACCAGTATTTCTTATTATTGCATTAATTATCGGTACAACATTGCGGATGTTCTGCAGGGCGACAAACTTTGAGATTTAATCCATATGTTTAGGTTCTATACCATAAACAATCGTACAACACTGTACAGTGGTACAGGGAAAACTCTTCCGTGTAATATAAGAAATAGTAAAATCCACTTAGATCCCCACCCCCCCAAAAAAACAACAACATTATAGTGACAAGCCAGGCAGTCACAAAATGTATACAGACAATAGCCATATGGCTCTCAGTGGGTATTACTATTACCAGTATTGAGACACCTAAAGGGTTTCGCAGGATGGAATAAGTGGAGAGCTTGATTGAATTTGAAAAACAATTCTTTCTGTGCATTTGATGATGGCAACCATACAGTACTTCTGGCAGATATTTTTTATATTTTAGCCTAGGCAACTTAATTCCAGATGCTGTTATTCTGGCCAGGCCGATACTCTTTAGCTGGGCAACCAAAACTCTAAATATGGTCAACTGTGCAGGCAACAATTGTAACTAGAAGTGGCGCGGCAGAGGCCGACGAGTATCCCCATGCCGCATGTTTGACCCAGTAAGCATTATAATGAACCTCGTGGTGAATATAATGGATCAGCCCTGTTTTAGCCTTAAGTGTAAATTGGTTATTCCAATACTGTGGAGACACCAATAACACACATAAACAAATTAAGAATACAGTTTTTTATGCCCCCGGTAGGGTGGCATATAGTTTTTAAACTATCTGTCAGTCTGTCTGTCTGTCCTTCCGTCTGAAAACTTTAACATATCCCTAACTTTTGCAATATTGAAGATAGCAACTTGATATTTGGCATGCATGTGCATCTCAAGTAGCTGCACATTTTGAGTGGTGAAAGGTCAAGGTCATCCTTAAAGGTCAATTATACGGCTTTTAAGCGGGGCAATAGGGGGTATTGTGTTTCTGACAAACACATCTCTTGTTTTTAATTGAAAAACCAAAGACATTGTTGGAATTTGACTTATTTAATTTATTTTTTAAAAGGCACCAATAAAAGCTCCTCCATCTCCTATGCACGCTAAACCAAGAATCAGTTTTTTATAAGATTATCCTTCAAAATGGACAAAAGTCCGGGGCAATACTGTCAAAATGCCCTTTAACAACTCTTGTGACATGCAGCTGTAGTCTATTTTCTCTGTATTTTTTTTACAGCAAAACACATAATGGCATCATCATAGATGTATAGCTAAGAATTCATTTTATACTATATAAATATGTTATGTGGTCTTATTTATACAAAATAACCTGGATATTTATGAAAAAACAGCATCTCCCTGTAAAGAGAGATGACATTTTGTTCGCCATAAACATTTATATATTCAGTAAATTGTAAGCAAAAAACATGAAAAATTCAGTCCCCCAGTCATCGAGTTTTTAAAGAGTTCAACTTTGCTTAAGTAATAATGCATCAATGTTGATTCTAACAAAAAAAGGGTAGTCATTTACGCCTAAACAGTTCTGCTTTCCAGAAGCAAGGATGTCAAACACAAACTTTAAACCATTTATAGTCTTAATTATTAAACAAGAGGGCCATGATGGCCCTGTATCACTTCACTGCTGAAAAAAAAGGTTTAAACAAATATTCTCAGCATGTGCAAATACTTAAATATAGGCCCTATTTAAGCACATGTAGACTTTTGTGACCCCCTGGGCTGGGTCACATTTAACCACAGGGGCATAATTTGAGCAAACTTTGTAGAGGACTACTATATCTCACTACATACAAAATGTGGTAGCCCTAGGTCCTAGAGTTAAGGACAAGAATATTTTAAAAGTTTTCACAAAATAAACAAGATATAAGCGTATATTATGTTCAATTTTGTGACCCGGTGGTCAGGGTCAAATTTGACCCAAAGGGCATTATTTGAACAAACTTTGTAGAGGACTATAAGATGCTACTGCATACCAAATTTGGTAGCCATAGTCCGAATGGTTTTCGACAAGAAGATTTTTAAAGATATCACAAAATAGGTGCTTTATAAGCGTTAATTCAATTTTGTGACCCCTCGGGGCATGGTCCAAGTTGACCCCAGAGGCATTATTTGAACAAATTTGGTAGAGGTTTATTTTAGATGTCACTACATACCGAATTTGGTAGCCCTAAGCCCAATGGTTATGGACAAGAATTTTTGAAGTTTTCACAAAAAAGGCCTTATATAAGCATATGTTCAACTTTGTGACCCCCGGCGCAGAGTCAAATTTGACCCCAGGGGCATATTTGAACAAATTTGGTAGAGGACTATTAGATGTCTCTACATACAAAATTCGATAGCCCTAGGCTCAATGGTTATGGACAATAAGATTTTGAAAGTTTTCACAAAATAGGCCTTATATAAGCAAATTTTCAATTTTGTGACCCCTGGGGCAGGGTCAAATTTGACCCCAGGGGCATAATTTGAACAAATTTGAAAGAGGTTCACCTCAGGAAAATTCCTGAGAAATTTCATCTGAATTGGACCAGTAGTTTAGGAGATGTTTAAAGGAAAAGTTAACGCGCGGAGGGACGCACGCGCAACGAACACAGGACCATGACATAAGCCCCACTTGTCTTTGACCAGTGGAGCCTAAAAGATATTCGGCGTATATCCTGATTTTGTAATATAGTATGGAAAATAACAATTTTATTTGATTCTGTAGTAGAAACAAAGAAGAACCCTTTTCTTTTCAAAGTAAAAGTTTTATAATTATTTTTATTTTAATATTTTTTTACATTTTTTTTTATTCAATATAGTACATACAATGTATACATGTATATGATCATACAACAAAGTGATTGTACAAAGCAATAAAGTTCAGACATGTTATACAAGATATGCTAATATATGTACTTTTTTTGGTTTCCTTAAGATTAAGAAGAAAAAAAACTGGGTTAATATGTGTTTTCTTTGGTTGTTTGTGATAGGTGTTGTTTTTTTAAAGAGAAAAGAAAAAGAACAACAGAAGAACAATTATGAAAAATGATGAGTTGTTTAAAGTGGGAAGGAAGCATAATGGACTTGCGTGTTTTGTTGTATATTCACAATGATCTTATAAGATTGAAAAAAAATAAACACAAATATTTTAGAAAGATAAACTAACATTAGAGTAAAATGTATATAAGTGGACAAACATGAGAATTTTATCAGATTCCATTTTTGTTCAAAGATTTGTTATGTGTCATTACTGAGGGCTATTTCTTTCTCAATCTGGATTTTTAGTTTAAGACTATGGACAAAAACAATTAAAATTTGGTACTTGTTTTTTGTACTTCATGTTAAAGATAAAAGATGTTTAAAGGAAAAGTTAACGCGCAGACGGACGCACGCACACACAGCGAACACAGGACCATGACATAAGCCCTGCTGGTCTTTGGCAAGTGGAGCTAAAAAGATATTCGGCGTATATCCTGATTTTGTAATATAGTACGAAAAATAACGTTTTTATTTGATTCTGTAGTAGAAACAAAGAAGAACCCTTTTCTTTTCAAAGTAAAAGTTTTATAATTATGATAAATTGCCAGGTCATAATTATGGGCCTTTGTTTTTGACATCTGATATCTTGTGAACCTAATGATGGTGCCCTAATATGAATGATACATAACACGAAGTAAAACAAAACAAAATTACTGCGTAAGTGTGTGTGAGATAAAAAAAATTATCAAAAAACAATAAAAAATTTATTTGCATATTAAATTCAACACACTTTGACAACAAAAAGTATTGTTTGTATAATCAATATGAACATAATCTAAGTTGCTGCTAATATGGGATCCCCACCAGGATTTGAACCTGGATTTCCTCTCCATATAGAAAGGTGTGTTTGCTTACACTATAAGGATGTTCCAATTAACAGCAATAATATTGGTTACAATTATTTCTGTCAACTATATTAATTGTTTAATTAAGTCTTGACACAAAATGTGTAAATAAACGTTTTAAGCTTTTTAAAAACAATTTATTCTCCATCAATTTTTTAAGGCAACTGTCACATTGATAATGACATGTATCATAAGGGCTCGCCTTTAAAGCTACTCTGGATCAGGAACTCATGTTTTTCCACAAACACTGAACCTAAAATCAGAAAAAGATTATTTAAAACCACTTTTTTTGTAATAGAAACAATTAAATGCCTTTTTTATTTCAGTATATCATTGATCCCCATAAAAATCTGGAAACATAACCCAACAGCTTGTTGAAAATGTGTTTGCTTATTTACATCTGTGAGTCCATGTATTAGTACATGTGACAGTAAGGCGGTAAGAAACTGCAACAACTAAATCGTAACAAATATTCAAATAACTACAATGGTATGTTTCTTATGCTAGCAATTAAGTAGCAAATAATGAGAATAACTAAATATGACATTTTGGGCTGCACAAACTATAAAGATCTACATAATGTTCAATGAACATTATATACAAACAGGGCCGAGTTGCAACATTTTAAAAGATAAAACATTTGATTACTTTACGGTAAGAAATAACACTTTTTAATTGATGTAACATGCATCAAAATAATCCCAAATAGTTTAAACAAAAAACACAGAAATATTAATTGACCAGATAGTAGATTGACATGAACAGACAGTAAAATAGAGTTTTGGAATGGTCATGTTCATCAGATCATGTACAAAATTGGGACAATCATAGCTCTACACAGTTCAACTAGTATTTTAAATGTAAAAGAAACAGATAAAGAAAAAAAGATGTACACAGAACATATGCTTGGAAAGTTCTGGGATTATTTCATCAAAATTTCTTCAAGAAAGTATAATGTACTGAAAAGTTTAGCTTAATAAAAAAAACACTTAACAATATATATATAATATTACAGATATTCACATATAAACATTGTTACTGAACTCAACAGAAATCACTTTAAAAGTTTCAATGACTTAACATATCGTTGCTGAAAAAAAAAGGGCGCTTGCTGCACTGGTAACAACACAATTATATAACGCGATAATTTGCTCATAAAATGTCCAAAATCAAGAATTAGGTAAATATTGTGGGCAGTCAATCGTTTGGCATATGGGTGTTTGAACTAAATTGCATAGGATAAACAAAATGGCAGCAAAAGCTATTGATGTTATGTACATTTAAAAACCCGCAGAACTAGATATAATAAGCGCTTGGTGAAATCTACAATTAATTATGCTCACCATCTTGAAATAAAAAGTTCTTCAGCAAGTGTCGATTCTTTCTTGGGTCTGATGCGCAATACACAACTGATTGATTATTATGCCACTTGAAGTGATTAATAGTAATAACACATTTAATTAATATATCAGTGAACTAAATCTTGCAATAGACCAACACTAGTATAAATTATTACATTTTTGACTTGATACATTGACGTGTATAACTATGCTGTTTACAAATTTAGATAAGAGTGGGTCTCACTAAACACTGCAGTCACACACAGTCTAGCAAAGGCTACAAAGACAAGTAAAGTCAGATCAAAACACAAATAAGTTAACCATAGTGTATCCTTTATTTAATAAATTTAAGATTATTAGGGGAATATATTTAGGAGAAACAAAGATTTTAACAAAAATAACTGTTTTTATTTGGTCTACAGTAGTTTTGATATAATTCCAGGCAAGGTATAACAAAGGCAATCCAAGAGTTACAGTGGGTTTATTGGACCTTGCAGCATGTGTTTGACTTTGTGTACCTTTGCTACACTTTGTGTGTGTGTTTTTGTAGTGTTTAGTGTGAGCGTTACGGCATGTAAACAATAGCTTCTTTTAATTTTAGAGACATGTGATTAATGCTATAATGCTTCTTAAACTAGGAAAAACGTTTCGGTGTAATGTTTAGAGAATGTTTTTAATCATGTTTTTAATTTATTGTAATTAACATGTACATGTTCTTTAAAATATATTCATATTTCTGTTCAAATGATATGCATTCATTGTTTACAGTGATTTTTGTATTATTAGCTAATGTACAATTCGGATGTAATCATTTGGGACCTACTGGCGGGAATTTTTATATGAATTTGACTGGTCATGATTAAAGGTAAACTAAGGTCAAAAGTGACGCTAAACAGCTATGCTGAAAAAAAGAAAGGAAGTCTTCCTTAACTGGGCTCAATCCACTGACACTTGGAGTAAAAGTCAAGCGCTTAAACCAATGGGCCATCAGTGCTTCCATAGTCAGTGGTTTATTTTATACTTTATACATGTATAAGCATTCCTTGAAATATCACACAATCAAACAATAAAAAAAGAACTCTCCCAAATTATTTGTGTCATTAAATGCAATATTGATAAATGTAAACATTCGATCTAAAAAGCTCCAATAAAACACAAGAATAAAATAAAATAAAAAAGTAACCCTCAACTTGGCTAGAACCATTGACCCCTGGAGTAAAAGTCTACCGCTTAAAGTTAGACCACTCGGCCTTCCATGCGTATACTATGAGTGATGTATTTTATACTTTATGTAAGCAATCCTTGTAGTGTCACAAATTATAACGAAAACAGTCAATTTAAAGGTGCTAAAATCAAGAATAGAATTAAAATAAGGAAAAAAAGTAGTCCTAATCAGGGCTAGAACCACTGACCCCTAGAGTCCTGGATTTAAAGTCTACCATTTAGACTACTCAAACATCCGTGCTTATTGAATGAAGGATGTATTTTATACTATATATAAGCATTCTTTATAGCTTCACAAAATATAAGGACACCAACAGATTTCTCCAAAGCATTCAATCGTTTCGCGTTGCAGCGCTGTATAATTTTCAGGCTTTTAAATCGTCAAAAGATGCATATAATGGCTTATTTAGAGCATGGTTAATGTTCAGTATTACTGTTTCCTTGCAAATATCATAACTAAAACCAAAATATGCGAATCTGAAACATTGTTTTAACATTTTCTCAATTTACCAAAACGTGAAAATTTAAAATTAACTTAATGTCATAGTCCAAATAATTAAACGTAATCTACCGATGTATACATGTATCGACCTCATATTTATAGGATAGCTGAAATTATTGCGTTCAGAATAAATCTGAGCCAAGAGTCTGCCAAAACAGAAATCATCAAAAGACTATTGCGGCAATTTATATTGACTACATGACGTCATCATTGATAATTAATACTATAGGAGTACTCATGTCAAATTACTGGAATCTTTCCATTTAAACAAGTTTAATTATGTTGTGGGAATTCACAGATTTACACTTAATATTATTTAAAGAATGTAATCTTGAAACAGACGAGCTACAAAAACCACATTTTAATGTTTCTTCTTTACGTCAGGTTTGAAACCGTCCGGCCGCCATCTTGTTTTCAAAAGTAGTTCCAAATCCAATATGACGGCCGCCTTCGTACATCAGAGAGACGGTGTGGTGTAGCCCACTGTCCGATGCGTTCAGATTGGATAAAAGTTTGTTTAAAGTTTATTTCTATTCAAGTGTTTCATCTAATAAAACGACCAAAGACCTATAAAATTTAATTTATAGGTCTTTACTTCTACCAAATGCCAGTAAATGAATTTCAATAGCCACATATTTCTTTTACCATAAAAAAGACACACATGCAATTTTTCAAACATGTAGATTTAATACAGCATGTCTTTCCGTAGTATCGGCCCTCTTAATGAATACATACGAATTTTGGAAGTGAACAACTACAAAATACGTATGTGTTATATGTCAATCTATAGTTAAATGTGTATTCTTCGACATAACAACGAAAACTGCATTTAAATCCACAACCTTTCACAAATGCTCGCTAGACTTAGCTCCCTGTAGTAAGCTGTTTCATGTAAAACTGTCTCATAGTATCGGCCCTTCTGATTGGTTGCTTAGATTTGTTACTATGCGCATGTGCTCGCTCTAAAAAAATGTAAGTTAATGGAAAAACGAAACTCTTGCTCATGTTGTTCTTAAAATGTGTAGTAAGGTCAATTTCTTATCTCCCTTTTACATAAAATACATTTGCTTCTTTGTGGGAGTTTCGTCCTCTCGCCAGTGTTCGTTCACCAATGAAAGCTCGTGCAATTGTGGTCATGTCCAATCGTTATTTAGAATTGATCCGATGCAAGATTTTCATTGGTCATTCAAATGTACCTGTTGATTTCATTATGAAATTACTGACCACGCTTGCATTTGCCAAGACCGTCTAGTGGACGCAAGTCCATAGTCGTTGTTTTATTCCAACCTGGTGAGTTAAACAGTTTTCATTTATTGGACATTGTGCATTATTGCATTATGAAATGTGTGTGAATGAGTTTAATTAATGTGAAGTTCATTTAATTCATATTTCGTAGTATCGTTTATTTTGTTCTGTTTGTAAAATATTGTCATTGTTTTGTGTAGGTCTTTTCCGTCATGGCTATATTGGTCTGCGTCAATAAATACAATTAAACCTCCACGGCTTTGATTGAATGATGTGCCCCCATTCACACACCCACTACAAATGGCGCCCAACGTGGGGCAGACGTGCGACGGAAGGACCAGGTTGGCGGCTGGACCAGGTTCCCGGAGGGCGGCGAGGTTGGTACCACGTTCGTTGAGGACGGGCCCACGCTGTCGGAGCGGCGCTGGATTCGGGAGCACGACAACCCCAAAGAGGCGCGTTGACTTCCGTCCAGCTCCTAGGACCGTTTTGCAGGACCCGCAGTACTTTCGGAAAGGACAGCTGAATTGTGAATTAATTATGCACTTTCTCGTAAGAGAAATCCGCGTGCTTTTCAGTGTTTATGTGACCTTTTGTTTACACCACGTGACTTATGTACTTATAGTTGTGAATTTCGTCACTAGAACTTTCCGCAACTGTTCGTTGTGGACGTTTTGTTTGTGGATGTGTTAAAGTACATTTGTTCTCTTAAACATGTGCGATTGACTGACCAAGTAAGTCTATTACATGTATATCAACTTCTTTCATTTTAATATTTATGACGCACTACTTATTACGTGTGTACGTGTATGTGCAACAAATAGTTCCTTTGGTATCAAATGTAAACAATGCGTACGCAAACACGTCCTGTATTTCAGTTCGGCGTTATTGCAGTCTTTGAAAATATTGTATTAATTTTAAACATGATAATTTTCTGTAAGTATTTAAGAAACGTTTGTAGCGAAGTTCAATTTTGTAAATAATTTTCAGTTCACGGTTAATTATAGTTATGTAATATGTTTTCGTGACCGCTAGATTTCATTCATTTGCCTTAAGGTTAAATTACAAATAAGAATCCACATGCTGTAGTTAATTTGTGGTATTGACTTCTTTTATTTCCTTTAAATAGTAGTAAAATTATAAATATGTTTAGTGTTGTAATAATTTGACAATTATAAAGTTTTTGCAGAAATTATTTGTTTTAATCTTGACATGAAACGTGTCATTGTAGTCGTACATTTCCATTAGAGCTTATACGCTTTATCGAATTATCAATTAGTTGTTCATGGGAATTATTAGCTTATTTAAAATTATGATATTGTTTTGGAATTAAGGTTTTTGGTTTAACACTTTACAAATGTTGAATTTATGTGTAATATTGGTACATATCAACATATCTTTGTGATTTAGACATTTCCCCTATAGTTATATCTGTCAAACAGTCTAGTTTCTAGATTTGTTAATGGTAATGGTGAAATTCATTTAAACTCTCACTCGACCCTGGTGACCTTCGTGAGCTAAATTTACAACTTTGCGTTGCATGATTTCCGGTATACACAGTCTTAAACCACGGAGTACTTCAAAGTAGTCATTTATCTTCACTGTGGTTAAGTTCTGCTAATGTCATTGAGACTGTTACTGCCGAAATTTGCCAGGAACTTTACGTAATCCTCTGTAAGAGTGCTTTTGTTATTTGCTTTCACTGGGTGTCTTGAGCGGAAATCGGGGAATCGTTTGATTCCCTGTGCGATATTTCATTGTGGAGTATCCGAGTTAAATGTTGTCAATTAAATCGCCACCTTTCAGTTGGGCAGATTGGATTTCTTTCGGTTGTTGAAAATTGATCCCAGGTTTTTTTTTTATATGTGATTAATTTGCACTTCGACCCCAACAGGTACAGATGAAAGTGTTTGTATCTGAAGACACATGCCAAATTTAAATATTCTTTACCTGAAGCTATTTACAATTTAAAATGGTAATGCTCATTCTTTAATGTGTGTATTTGTTAAGGGTGTTATGCGTTGTGAAGTTTTGTGTTTGTCAGTGTGTTTATGTACTTTCTGAGGTGTTATCAATCCCAAATTTGACTTTTCTACATTTTTCTTGTATGTTTGTTTAATGGCCAGAAATGAATATATGGGTGATTTGTTATTGAAAATTGTTAATATGGGAGGTCATATTGCCATTTGTGAATGTTGGTTGATTTAAGTATGTCAAATCATGCTTTCAGCTACATACATTTTTTGTGTTGTTCTGTAATCATCAGTGCAAACTATGTTTAAAAGAATTTTGAATATTTGTGCAACTTTACACATTTGCATCAATATTAATTGCTTTGTCCATGTTCATTAATCATGACCATGTTAACCATTATTTGGTTATATCATTGCAAGATGATTTAATAAATCCAAATATTCTTGTTCAGTAATAATGCAAATATTACTGCAGTTTGAGAGCTCATCACATAGACATTAATTGTGTTCTCTTTGATGTGTTTAAAATGTGTTTTTTAGCATATGTGTACAAAGTTACACATTTGTCTAGTAATTAATTAATTGATATGTTCTTTTGTCATTAATCATGACCGTGTTAAACTCTATTTGGTAATATCATTGTAAGATGTTGTAATAAATCCAAATATGTGAATGAGTATTTAAGCAAATATTACTTAAATGTGAGGTCTCTTTACAGAGAAATATGTTGTATTCTCTATGTTATTGATGTATTGTTTTCTTTCTATATTATTTGAACTTTTGATTGTCTATTCGTTAAATGTTGAGACCAATATAGATGTGTTTTGAGTTTAATGTGATCGTAAGGTGTTAGCTATTACGAATATGTGTGTCATGTTTTCTTAGTATTTTTACAAGTTGAAACAATCCATTTTAATTCAGTTGCATACTGCTCATATTGCAGAAAGTTGAGTAATACTATCTCGACATAATTCTTCGTTTTCTATTGAGATTGTAGTAGGAAAACATGTGCAGTTTGTGTTTTATTATTTTAAACGTATATCAAGGTTAATATTGTCATCTTTGCAACTTATAGATTGGTGTTTGTATTTTCTTCAATTAAGTAACACTTAGTGTGCAACTTCAAAATCAATTTGTAATGCTATGTGCTGCATTTTACTTAAACATTTTCAAAAGATCAATTTTTCAATTTAAATGTTTTTTGAATGACTTATATTTTAAAATGTCCGGAGACATTTAGAAGAAGAGGGGAACTGTGTAGTAAGGTCAATTTCTTATCTCCCTTTTTATATAACATACATTTACTTCTTTGTGGGAGTTTCGTCCTCTCGCCAGTGTTCGTTCACCCATGAAAGCTCGTGCACTTGTGGTCATGTCCAATCGTTATTTAGAATTGATCCGATGCAAGATTTTCATTGGTCATTCAAATGTACCTGTTGATTTCATTATGAAATTACTGACCACGCTTGCATTTGCCAAGACCGTCTAGTGGACGCAAGTCCATAATCGTTGTTTTATTCCAACCTGGTGAGTTAAACAGTTTTCATTTATTGGACATTGTGCATTATTGCATTATGAAATGTGTGTGAATTAGTTCAATTAATGTGAAGTTTATTTAATTCATATTTCGTAGTATCGTTTGTTTTGTTCTGTTTGTAAAATATTGTCATTGTTTTGTGTAGGTCTTTTCCGTCATGGCTATATTGGTCAGCGTCAATAAATACAATTAAACCTCCACGGCTTTGATTGAATAATGTGCCCCCATTCACACACTCACTACAAAAAGTTTTACATTTTATTCAAAAATAATCGGCATGTAAAACATTTGATAAAGCTACTTCTAATCCATAAACAAACTAACATTATTGTGTGTAACGTATTAAAAAATCAAAGCATCACCCTGGAATAAACATGACCTACTTTCCAACGAACACCGGAAATCAAGAGAATGATCGTCGTAAACGTCATGGATAACCATCAAATAAATTACAACTTCCAAAAAAATGAAGAAAAAACATTTACTTTCCAGCTAGCTGGATATTTTATTCTTTATCTTAAAAAATTATCTGACTTTTAATGCAGACAAATCTAAACTTTTAAAGTATCGTCACGTCACCTATTTTCGCCGTTCTCCTATTTTCGCCGATAACATTTGGTGCAATATAACTTATATATCGTCACACGAGATTGCACAGTTGACCTAGTCCGAGAATAAACAACATTGTCACGGATGAATACACCGTGATTTCTTTTTTTTAAAATGGACATCCGAAAGGTAAGAAATAAACAGATGAAAACTAACCTGCAACAAAATGCAAATTTGCTTAATGCCCTTTTTTGTTCCTGTTACTTCCTATGTTATTATTTAAATAGTGTGACTTTGTTCATTATCTTAATTGTAAAATGTGCAGCAAACACAGTATGACGTCACATAGACGCGATATGTCAAATTTGTGTCGGCATATGTAAAGCCCGTGAAAAATGCGTAATATATCTCCTTATCACACCTCATGATTTACAAAGTATATTTTCAGGCTCCTCCTTCGGAAAGAGGCAGCTAAAGGGCCACTTATTCACACGATGATCTGACAAATGCGTTCAATATGTGTATTGAACAAGGGCTTCCTGTTGAGAGGGTTGCTAAAAAGTTCGGTATTCCGATCAACACTTTAAAACAGATATCAACCAGGAAGCATTGCTCTGTGAGCATATTAAAACTATGGCTGAAATTGGCATGGGTTATTCTCGACAAGAAACAATTAACTTGGCCTCTGATTATGCCATTCAATAGGGAATAAAACAACAAGGGGATAGGTTGAGTTTGAAATGGTTGTATGGGTTTTTAAGTAGATGGCCGGAGTTAAAGGTAAAAAACCTCAGTCACTAGAAATAGCAAGGGCCAGAAGTGCCACTAAGACGACAATTGAAAACTATTTTAAAGAATTGAACAATATATTAACCAAATATCATTTGACAGACAAGCCAGCCAGAATCTACAATATTGATGAAAAAGGTCTCAGTACAAATCACAAACCACCTAAAATTGTAACAGGCAAGGCCTTCAAAGCACAGGCGGTGACAGCTGGTAAGTCCCAGACGGTGACCCTTATTGGTGGAGGTAACGCTTCAGGGCAACAACTTCCTCCATATTTAATATTTTCTGGTGCCCGAATGCACGCAACCCTACTAGAAGGATCAACACCAGGAACGTATGGGACAGTGTCTGATTCTGGCTGGTCCAATACCGACATATTTTCCCATTACAAAAAATACTATCTTGAACCTTTACTACCAACACGTGATGCTAACTACCCCATCCTAATCTTGTATGACGGTCATAAAAGCCATGTCTCAATTGGTTTAATTGAATGGGCAAAATCAAATCACATAATTCTATTTGTTCTTCCGCCCCATTGTAGCCACATATTTCAACCCATTGACGTCTCATGTTTCGGTCCGTTTGAAAATGCATGGAATGCGGCATGCCACCATCACATTAGAGTTACTGCGGGTTATGTTGTAACCAAAAATGATGTTGTATTGCATGTAAGGTGTACACAGCCACGCTTACACCCGTAAACATTCAGTCGGCTTTCCGTCGATGTGGAATACACCCATTCAATGCCAATGTCGTAAGTGATATTGCTAGTGCACCATCTCTTGCTTTTGCAAAGACCGCCCAAACAAAATTAGTGGTACAGTCTCATGAAACAGCTGTTGATTTTTTCGACAAACGATGCGCGCCAATCGTTGATAATGTTCGCCCTGCAAAAATAAGGAAAACTCTTAGTCAAGTTGTCGCAGGTAAAGCAATTACTGAAGATGTTGTGTACAATAAGGTAAAAGAACATCTAAATAGAAATAAACCAACAAAGTTTGTAAAATCATCATCAATGGAAGTTAAAAATAAATCATCAACCTCAAAAACATCTACAAACCCAATTCATAAACATGGTACCTCATCTATGAACGGTTCAAATGTCTTGGATGAAATTCATCATAAAGCTGACACCTCTGAGGACGATGTTGACGACTCTGAAAAGTGCTGCGTGTGTAAACTGTTCACACCCGCAGAACTAAAATACTGTATTAGTCTGACTTTGGTAAAATGGCCACAATGTGACATTTGTGACAGTTGGGTTCATCTAAAATTTTGCACACCTGTACAAGTATTGAGGAGGGGTGATCAGTTTCTGTGCCCAAAATGTGCAAGCAAAGAGGAGTAAACAGTTTTAAAATTGTAAATGAAATACAGACATATTATGTTGACAGTTAATTTATACGGGAAAAAGCCCGTGAAGCGGGCGTTGACCGTTCATACATATGGAAATTTAGACCATAAAATTACATAAGAATACCATAAAGGGATGCGTCTCAAATAAAAATGCCACGCGACATATATTTTTGCGATGCTATTTATGACCTTGAACAAATCAAAAACACTTTGACATATGCAAAATCACATGTAAATACATACCTCAGGAAAAATTATATCAATGACATCATAATTGTGTAGCGAATTGCACTAAATATTCTCGCATTATTTGTTTTTCTTCGCAACCGTTCCAGAATTAAGTCATTACTCAATTATCTCCCCAGAATGCTCTTCTTCAGTGGGTATAAGCCGAAGACTGGTTCACTACATATAGTGACAGTCTTTACCAAACACAATTTAGGTGAATATAACCCGTCTTTAATATATTGCCGAATCTCAGATTTCTGTCCAATTTATTTGCTTTGATCTTTTCGATATCTTATTGTTATTATTATCCTGACAAATCACAAACGCTTGTTAAAAAATTATTTGTTTTAAACATTATAGTTGGCATCTCTATTCTTCCAGTATTCTCGCGGTATTTCAATAACGGCACCCTACTGTTTATTTGTCAGAATTTGTGACGCATTTTCCATTCGCTCTCAGAAAGAAGTTTTACTTGTGATCATGAGCAATATTCTGGTAAGTTGTCGTTGTTATCCACCAGAAACACATTTATTCACAAAATTTAAAGATATTCCGATCTAACTTTTTAGTCTTTTAGTTTTAATTTTTTACGTATTTACACCTCGTCTGCTCGCACTTTACCGATATCCCGGAAGGTTACATATCACTATAATTAGTTTAGGCCTAGAACCACAAAATCCGATACCGTTGGATTTTCGTACCACAATCTTACGTAAAAAAATCTTCCAGATTCGAAATCAACAAAAAACAAGACATTTATAAATTGTCTGCATTATCGATCAAATTTTAAGATATTTGTTGGTTTTCAGTTTTTAGAAGCTGTTCTGCTTAGGCAAGAGCTGGGCATCATACAAGCCATTCTATCCAGCAAAACTGACAGTTTTGGTTTACAGAAATCAACAAAGTAGGGATTCCGGAACTATCAAAATTTCCAAAGCTATACACACAGTTATTATCTGTGGTGATCTTGATTGGTTCTGTTTGTTTACTTGGATGGAACATGTGTGGACTTTTATAGAACTTTGAAAAGTCTATATATGTCTATCTATAAACAAAAACCAGCTATGGTATAATAAGATCAGATGTGCAAATAATGTCAAAGGGTTGTTAAATTAACAATTTGAAGGCAATTATGCTGAAAAAATATGAAAGTTCCCATGCAAATTTTGTCTGTATATCGACAAGTGTCTGCCGATAATTGTCAAACTAGTAATACAAAACTTACCACAAGTATGTAAAAGCACTAAGTACCTGTGATCATTTTTTGTAAGATAGTGTAATTCTTAACAGTAGCAAATAGCTTGTTTAGTAAATGCATAATGCAATTAATATGATTTCCGTTCTATTGTGTAATTAATAAATTGGTTGTTACTTGTTAATCCATGATAAATGTTTTATGGCTAGTACAAAACCAGCAATGTTAATTTTGTAAAAGGTAATACAATAACACCACTTTGTAATTTCATATACGTAAATATTCTTGAAATGTAGGTTGATGACAGTGTTTTAGTTTTACTTATTTTGTAACTATTATTTTATGTGCAAATAAATGATGTGAAGTGTTTTGTATCTCCACACAATACCACATACCTTTTTATATATGTACTGTGTTATGTGTTATTTGAATGTTTAAATAAAAAAAATATGGATGATATAACATGATGCATTCTAATATTTGCATTCAAATTGTAACTATACAGCTAAGTGTTTGCAGTTTAGACTGTGATTTTAGAATTGCTACAAAATGGCTAGTTTTTTATTGGCGACAAAATTTAAACTTTTCAACAATAGTTTGCGAAAGAAAATTAGAAACCTGCAAGATACCTGTATTTATTAAATATTTTAATTGCGAAACAAGTATGTTGTTATGCTGTTACACATAATTATACATTGATAATAAATAAGAAGACAATTAGTGGTGTTAACGTTTCCCAACAGTAGAAATCATTCTTCTGATGAAGTCAGTGATATACAGACGAAAGCTCCAGGTATGGCTTTCAATACGTAGTGTGTGTTATTTGACAGTCTAAAACTTATTGGATTAAAAAAAAATCCTGTCAAATTTGACACATCACGTGATTTTGATTATGTTAAATCAGTGTACTGTATGCTAAATGCAACTGCTTTAGCAAGCTGTCATGTTGAATTGAGACATTTGATGAAACAAACTGTTTCCTGGGTTGGACCAGTACTTAGTGTCTATATGACGTACCATGACGTCGAAAGTCTACAAGACCTACTTGGTAGAACGAGTAAATTGTAATGTACTTCAACGTTCAATTTTCACCGACCCTTGAGTGTTCGCCAATCAGAAGACACCTTACGTCTGTTGCTTTTAGAGATATTTGACATTGAAAATTATTATTATTATTATATATACCGAATTATGCGACTATCGACCGCTAACTCATAGATATTGTGCGTATTTATTAAACATTATTATTATTATAATTTATACCAAATACGCACAATATGAGTTAGCGGTCGATAGTCGCATAATTTGGTATAAATTAACCACTTCCCAGCAAACATGCACATATGGGTCCCATATGGGCTGTTTCTGGGCAAACCCATATGGGTAAGCCCATATGGGCGTCATTTGGGACCAATATGGGCTAGCCCATATGGGAATGCCCACAAGGGTCCCATATAGGTCCCATATTATTGCGCTATCGGGAAAAATATGTAAACTTGTATTTATTTGATTAAAAACTCATTTCTTAAAACGTATGTAGGACTAACTTGATCTAAACTGCTAATATTCTACCCAAAAATAGAAAATCAATGCATAAGCAAATAATATGCGGCCCATATGGGTCCCATACGGGTCCCATATGGGAGTCATTTGGGAGCTATATGGGCTTGCCCATGTGGCAATGGCGATAAGGGTCCCATCTAGGTCCCATATTATTGCGCTATCACGAAAAAGATGTAAACTTGTATTTATTTGATTAAAAACTCATTTCTTAAAACGTATGCTGGACTAACTTGATCTAAACTGCTAATATTTTACCCAAAAATAGATGGGTCCCATTTGGGCCGCCCAACAAAGGACAAAATCAGCTACCGGGCTGTTTCTGGGCAAACCCATATGGGTAAGCCCAAATGGGAGTCATTTGGGACCTATATGGGTTAGCCCATATGGGAATGCCCTTAAGGGTCCCATATAGGTCCCATATTATTGCGCTATCAGGAAAAAGATATAAACTTTTATTTATTTGATTAAAAACTAATTTTTTAAAACGTATTTATGACAAACTTGATCTCAACTGCTAATATTTTGCCCATACGGGTCCCATTTGGGCCGCCCAACAAAGGACAAAATCAGCTATCGGGCGCACATTTTTTTGAAAATTCTGTTTTTGATATGGCTTTGTTTCAAATAATGTATATACTATGATTAATATGAAGTCATTTTCAATAGATAATTTTAATTTAAATAATCGCGCAGAAAAATAAAGTATTTAAATAATATGCGCATGCGCAGATGTTAATTCCGCCTCGCGAAAACATCCAAAACAAAACACTCAAAACGGTAATTTGTTAAATTGTGATATTATACACGTAATTATATATTTCTTTTGAAATCAGATATATATTGCTGATCACGCATTATTTATTTATCTGTTACTTCAATGAATGCCTGTGCGTTTAATAATTTAAAGTGCAAATTATTAGAATCCTTCATCGCTTTGCCTTTGTCATGTATTTTCGCGACGTAAGTCGTAACGTTCGTTTGTCGCCATAGATCAATCTTTTAGTTAAACTGCTTAATTCAACTTGATTCTGCCTAAAATTCACTACAAACTATTTATAGCAGACAGGCGCATGCCTGAAAAAATGGAACACTAAATTAGTAATCATGCTAATGCTAATAAATCTTACTTATACTATACATTGATATAATATTAATTTAAACGTATAATATAATGTTTTTTTTATAGGTCTTTGATTACTTGCACGCAAGCCAAGGTTGTCTGCCTGTTGACAAATTTTAATGATTATTAAAACACATATTTGCAGAATATTAAAAAAGTCTGTGTATTAAGAAATAATTAAATTCATAATGTTTATTGTACAAATTTATTTCAGAAAATTAAATATTCACCACCACCTGGTTTGCCAACATCGTCTTTACAAGGAATGTCCAGCAGTGCATGACAGAGGCCGGTCACTCCCATTAAGTCCAGCTGAAGAGCCTTCCCAGTTCATAGGACAAAGTAACTACAGTGCCTTCCCCAGGAAATTTTGCAGGCGCGCCGGGGCTGATTGGGGGTGGGATCGGGAGGGGTGTCCCCTCCCGACGTTGATTAATTTTTAAATTTAACGTGTCAATTCACGTTCTGTGGTGCGTTATAACTTAAAGAAAAACAGCGTCAAAAGACGTCATTTGGTGCGCTATGACTCTTCAAAAAAAATTCTCCAGTCATTTAAAAATATATTTTTTTTATATTGTTTAATTGTTTTAAAACTTTTCCGCACAGATAGTAAAATCCCGACTCGAACGATTTCCCAATACATCCGTTTCAACCCGACTCTTTTACTGTATACTTACTATTTTTGAAGTTTCTATTTATTACCCGATAATCCCGTTTATTCCGTTTTTATCAATCTTTTTCTGGTAAATATTTACGATAAAAGCTTTCAGTTATTTCTTTAACACAAACCTTGCCATTTTTTAAGTGACTATTTATAGATTTGATGAAATATTGCCTCTGAATATGCGTCAATCCCCTGACCTGTTGTGTGCTTGTTAAAACGCTCAATACACGCCATTTGTATGCAATAGACGCGACGTTGTACATGCTGCATAATTTTCGCGCTCTTTTTAATTGAGAAAAAGATTCGACACAAAATAAATTTACACTGCTAATTTGAAGCAAAAATATTTAACGTTGCGGTTACATTTACATTCGGAAGTGTGTTTCGGATTAAAAACGCGTTAACATCGACTTACGGGAATGGGTTTTGGATTACAAATTTAATTATTCCCATTTGAGATTTCAACAAATATTAACCGTTGCGTTATAAATTCAACGATAATTTGTTTAAACACTTTACGGGTCGAATAAATGTTTTGACGGAATTATGCATGAAATTCACGTTGTCCACGAGGATCACGGCCGGTTGCCATCATCAGTCTTCTAACTATCGATTATCGGACGAAACATTAACAAGTGTGCGTAATTAATTCAACGACAATTTGTTTAAGCGCATTACGTGTCGAATAAATGTCAGAAAAACGAGGTTAATCAGTTCTATAAATGGACATGTTGAAATATACATGTACTGGAATTAAATAAATTGTTATCACATAATTGTAACCGGTAGTCATTTGCACAACTTACTCGCTATAATAATTAATTGTTTACCACTTGCAATTAATTTCTCGTATTAATTATGAGTCAAAGGTAACACTTGTTTACAGTAAAAAGGTGTGATGATGATGCCCTAAACCGTCTTTAATGTTCTGTACTGTACTAATTACCGGTTTATATTACTCAAATGGTACAACTTCTTACTAATCAAGCTGCGATAAACTCTTACTTCATGCCCGACGTCAATCAAAATTAATGGTCGATAGTTAACCCCGCCCTCATAAGCATTCGCGTAACCGATTGGACGATGAACTTCACAGTTTGACGACTGGAAAGTTACCAGATACATCCTTGTCAGCATTTAAATGACCGTGTTATGTGGCTAGAATAATCGATACGCGCGTCATGCTATTCTCTTATCAGTGGATTATCCATTACCCCATGTGGTGTTTATGGCGATTACTTGTGAAAGTAGGTACCGAGTGCTCTTTTAAAACAGGGAATATTGATACACTGATAGGAAAACCTTGATTTTTTTTGGACAATCTCCACTTTCTTTTACTGAAGAATACACTGATCGGAAAATTTCAAGCGCCCCGGTGACTCTGATTTCAAAATTCAAGCGCCCCGGCAAGGGGCGCTTAAATGGCCTGGGGAAGACCCTGAACTAATTTTTGTGCTTGAAACTTTAACTTAAAATAATTTCAGTTTTGGAACTACTGCTTATAAAATGATAGTTAATTACATAAATAATTGATGTAAACAGATAATCCAACTGAAAAAATATAAAATACACAGTCATTTAGTAATCTATAATAATACATACTTCTACTAATAAAAGAAACAAATTGACGTTGACAGGCATATAGGTGCAAGTTGCTATAATCAGCCCTAGCTGTACAACAGCTGTTGGGACAAATCGGGCCCGCTGCCGTTATATCGGCACACATCCGATATAATTATATAAGACCCAGCTGTGATATATATTATTGTCAACATAATTTTAGGTACAGTTTTTTTTACTCTGTCTTCAGATGCAGTTACACAGATTTTAACGGTGTTGGAAACAATGAGAGACGAGAACAGGGAAATGAAGCGGATGCTGCATCGGCTCTTGGCTAGGTCAGCTACTGATGACGAGCCAATGCAACTGCCATCAGTCTTCCGATTGGAACATTTGAGCAAATAGATGAGTTTGAAGAGCATCTTGGTGATGAAGCTACGATCCATCTTTTCTAGGACTGCTGCATAGTTCAAGCTTTTTTATCAAATATATTAAGCAATGTTGTAAATGTAATTGACAGTTCTTTCTCCATTGATCCTAAACCATTCCTTTAAGGATCATTTTCTAAGAAAGCATACATTCTTTTTATCTGGAAATGAAATGGTATATATTCCTTTGCAAAAGAAGAAACAGCATTCCAGTTTTTGAAGGTTTTAAAAGACATATATATATATATATATCATGTGCAATTACGAAAAACACTAGAATGTATGAAGATATCAAAGATAATAATATGGACTTGTTCTCGAAATAGGATTTGCCATTTATTTGAGTTTTTTTTATTTTTCTGCAGGGTTTTTAATTTCTAGTTTATAAAATATTTTGTTTAGTCTTGCAAGTATGTTTTCTACAAATGTTCTTTGAGTACATGGTGTGTTATTTGTATTGGTTAAAGATTTAATATGCATGGGTATGCTTTTGAGTAATGTGTAGTACATCAGGAAAATACTTGAAGGTATTCTGTATATGTAATATATATTTTATATCAAAATAATAGGAGTCCTTAATTCTATAGTTGTATAACTGGTCAACATATATAATGTTATAGAAAAACGTCGTATTGTTTGAAGTTATGTCATTATTGTTCCATAAAATAGTTCAACTGTTGGTTTGGGTTTATAGATTATGAGTAACATTACTCCATGCGGATAGAACATTAGATAGAAACATGTTTTCGTTAGCAACTTCATGTAAAATATTTTTGCTGATGTTACATTCAAAAAGTTAGGAATCACCATATTATTTTAGAATTCTCTGGTAGAATAGTTAACGTGGGATCCTCCTGCTATTTATGTATGTATCCATGTATATGTGTGTAATACTTTATGTGAATAAAAGTTGAGAGTACTTTAATAAATTTTTAAGTCTTTTAACAAAAACCTTGTATTTCTTGCAGGATAATGCTATTTAGCTCTTGAACCCTTTGATATCGCTCTGTTCCAGCAAGAAGAAATAGATAAAACATTTAAAAAATGAAACTGGAAGTACATGTACAAGAATCTTTTGTCTGATGTTCAATTTAACACAGTATTTCATGTTTGCAGCCTACATATTATTTCTAACATAACCTGAATTTCCATTAATGCGTTGTCCAAAATTTTACAGGCTCTGTGTACCCATATTGAATACAATGCCACCAGTTTGTAGCCCATATTAAGTACAATGCTGCCTGTATGTAGCCCATATTGAGTAAAAGGGCTACCCGTATGTAGCCCATATTTAGTAAAAGGGCTGCCTGTATGTAGCCCATATTGAGTAAAAGGGATGCCCATGTTGGGCCTATATGGGTCCCATGTGGGCACCTATATGGGCCCCATGTGGGCTGCCAACATGGGACCCAGATGGGTATTGCAACCGGGCTCCACATGGGTCCTATCTGGGCTGCCCCATATACTTTCATGGGGCAGCCCAGATGGGACCCATGTGGAGCCCGGTTGCACTTCCCATCTGGGTCCCATGTTGGCAGCCCACATGGGGCCCATATAGGTGCCCACATGGGACCCATATGGGTCCCATATAGATTGTTTGCTGGGTTAAGGGATCAATACAGAGACCTCCCAGTGACTAAGCCAGTTAGCAGACACTACATCCACTATACCACAGACACCGAACCAGCTATAAATTCCTGTGGCTAGAAAACACAAAAAAATAAGATGCTAGATCTTTAAGCTTGGAACATGTAACTCGTTTTAAGATTGATTTTTTTGGATGCATTACTTAATTATTGCAACAATTATAATATTTTGAACACAATCATGTCCATATATTTATTAAAAATACATGGTTATAAAAAAACTTAAAAAGCTTTTGCCCGTAAATTAGGTAGCACCTATAATCATATTATAAAAAAAAATATTATAAAAAAAAATAGTGTATAAACTGTACATAAAATATAAACCTATTATGTTGACAGTTAATATCTAATATTTACATTTGCTTGCTGTTACATAACTTGTTGAACGACCCTTATAAACCAGTTTATGTGTAACCGGCGAAAATAGGTAACGTCACTTACGCTGACATTTATTTATTTATAGCGAGCGAATCTCGCATTACGGTAACACGTGTATTTGACTGTAGATCTACAGGTTGTTGTTTTGAAAAGTTTGGTATCTGCGCGCGCAATAACCGGATATCCGCAATATCCGAAACCGGAACTGGAAATTTTCGAAGTAAATAACCAGCGGCTCCTGATTGATCATAATGATAAAATAGATAAAAATGATCAAATTTACGGATTTTAAATATTCTAAAATTCTTCTCTGTATTTATTGTTACTAGAGCGCTATATTTTGAATAAAGCATCAGCATTCTTCGTGTAAAACATTTGTCTTCATTCAGGGACTTCCCCGTTCGATGACGTCATCACCAAATTTATCCAAGTAACAAATGACGTCACCGTTGTGTGTGTACATAGCAAGTGTCAACAACGGCTACTCGCATTTTGTATTTAAATGATGACAAAACAAATAAGTGCTATTATTTATTGGACGATTGCCATTGAGGAACAAAAACACGATTGGTTCGGCATGTACTCGGGTACCAAATTTGTCAAAACAACAACCTGCACAGTCAATTACTCGATTTCATAATCATTTTATATAGTGTATTTATTTTTCTTTCACTGTCTAAGTCATGCATTACATTTAAATTTAAAGGTGGAAAATCACATTTGAGTATCATTTAAACATGACCAAACTTTATTATCTCATCACAAAATATATTCTAGATATCTATTCTCTTCTATTGAAAAAAATACAAGAATTTAGCTTAATGTTTATGCCTCACAAAATGGCATGATTCAAACAAATATTGCTACCTTTGACAATATCTCATAGTGAGGGAGATAGTTCCCTTATTGATATCTGAGCTAACCTTTCTGGTAAAGAACATTCTAAATTAATTATTTGATAATTACTAAAAATAGTGCAATATTTATAGATACTATAAAATGTGATTGATTCAAGCAATCAAAAGGTGTGATCAAATGTGATTAATCATATTTAAAAAAATAAATTCAAATAAGATATAAATAACTTTGAGGTGGGTGACGTGACAGTCGCTACCTTTACTACGGTGGCTGACGTGACAGTCGCTACCTTTAGTACGGTGGCTGACGTGATAGTCGCTACCTTGAGTACGGTGGGTGACGTGACAGTCGCTAACCAAAATGACTTTTAAACAGAAGCTAGGAATATACAAATAAATTTAATCCTAGTATTTTGGTACTTAAAAAAATATAAACTCACAAGTGTAAAATTATTAAAGTGTTATATCAATGGTATTAAATAACATGTTTTGGTGGGTGACATAATTATCGCTGACCTACATTGCATTTATTCCTCAATTATGGTAACTTGAAATTACTTTGACTTTTAATGCTATAAAATGAAAATAAAACAAATATTCTGCCTGGCCCTTGTGAAATCTTAGTACAGTATGCAACATGGAGAAATCATTGCTGATGCCAGTGACGATGATGTGCACCTGAAAATTATGATTGAGAAGGTAGCAACAGTTGGATGTTCTAAATTTTTACATTGTTTGTTCTAGTTGATTGTTTAGTGTTTTAGAAAGGTAATGCCAAGGACATACATACTAGATTAATATATGTCCTTGGTATATACTGTTTGCTGCACAATTTGTTGATAGTTTCATGTGTTACGCAACTTTCACCTTGATCTATCTTCTCTTCAGGTATACATAATTATCAAAGTATAGGTCACTTTATGGTTTAGATAATTACTTTTAAAAATATTAGAGTTATTTAGTTACAAGGACTGTTCTGTTGCTCTTATCCGCAGTTGGTATTCGACCCATATATATTTTACCAGATTTGTGCAAAATACGGTGATTTTATCTCATCTATACACAGTCGGCAAATAAGCACCATTTTTACAAACAGAAGCTTTTGTGGGCTTTTCAAACATTACCTCATGTGAGCTTTTGAACTGACAACATACTGTTCTAAATCATAACAAAATATCAATTAAATGTTATTCTTTGTAAAAATTTCCTAAGCAAGGTAATCATGCTATTATACAGCATTGCAGTTTACCTATATATTTTTCAAGAGGTTAGATAGCTTAATTGGTTGAGCAACCCAGGCCAATATCATATGATCATTATCATCAGATGGCTCATGGGTGGATTCGGGTTCGAATCCCGATCTGACCTTCGTAGGTAAACCTGTGGTTGCAAGGCTGGCAACTGATAGTGTGACAATTTCTATTGGGCGGGGTTTTGGGCTAAAAGTTCTGTTCATCAGGTCACATGAAACCATTTAATATGGTCCGTTTGTTTTTTTAATTGCTGATTAACATAATAATTAAAAGTTCATTTCCTTATTTTTTTATACGAGTGCCTATATTATTACCAGTCTTTAAGAACTCCACGTACGTTCTTCTGTTAGGAAGTGCCTATAAATTTTTTATTTAAATATCATCTTTATTAAAGTTTTTTTTTAGTTTCTTCTAATAAACATTAATCGAGCTCGCTTTGAGGCTTTGCCTTATTTAATATTAATGACCTGTAAATGGATGTGTTTACATATTTGAAGCCATGAAATAACTCAACAAAAACACTAAATTTGTATTGGTAAGTGGTCTATTTTCCTCTCAGTTATTTAGTTTTTAAAATTGTGTGTATTCGTTATTGTAAAAAAAGCAGTTTGTTTCTTACATCGGCGAAAACTGGTGACACCAGGATACCATATCTGATGTAATATCATGCTTTATATTTTTATGTATATTTGCCTTTTAATTGTAGTACAAACTGTTTGCAGTCTTTCAGTTTTTATAAACTTGTTATTTTTTATTCATCATGTTTAATAGTCGGTTGTACAAGCTGTCTGAGCTTATGTTTGTTGTTTAGCTCTTTCCGACTCAAAATAAATCTAATCTTATCTTAGCACTTCTTGACGGTACGTTTTATCGTTAAAGGCACGATACTATGAGGATGAGCGATACTATGAGAGTAAGAGCTAGATAATACCTCCATAACCGACTTAATAGTATGCAAACTAGGACTACATCTTTATTTGGTGATAATTTCGTACACATTAGAAATTAATTGTAAAACCAGTAAATAATCTAAAACAGAAGAAACAAAGAAGATGACAAAAATCGTCTTCATCGTGGCGTATTGGAGATGGTGTCCGCATAACGACCGGGTGGTCTCGAACAGTAGAAGAGGCTATAGAGCGCCACAGACGTCAACCTTCGTAAACCACAGACGTTGAAGCTCATCCTCAAACGTGCCCATGATAAGCATTACTATACATACTTGCAATTGAACAAATTTACTTATTTTATCTATCAAAGGACTATAGAGTTCGCCACCACCAAACAGCTGGCAAGACTTCAGCAGTTCAACGGCACTTTCCACGTCGTCCGCAAGCCGTTTTGTGAACTGCAGTCTGTACATGCCTTATTGCGACCCTAAGATTAATGAAGGCAGATGCCCCTACTCTTGGTCATGATGTCAAGGAGAAGAAATGCAAACTATGTCACAATATTTCGCCATATTCAAGGTTTGGGGCGAGATTAACCAGTTGTCAAAAGCTTTGTGATGCACTTTGAGGTCGGTTTGTTTTACCTTTTTCAATCATTTGGTAGCGTTAGTCGCGTTATTTATGAGTTATTATGTTTTAGCTTGTTCAATCATGTAGTAGTGTGAGAAGAGTTATTCCATATGTAATTATGTAAAAAGGTAGCGTTAGTCGCGATATTCATGAGTTATTATGTTTTAGCTTGTTCAATCACGTAGTAGTGTAAGAAGAGTTATTACATGTGTAATTATGTAAAAAGGTAGATGCAAAATCTTCATTCAACCTTTACAGTTAATATTTCAGCACTATGGTGTGCGCGTAAGATGGAGCCACGCTGTTGTGAGGTGCATAAACGCAGCGTGCTATTAGGCGACGTACGAGAGACGCGAGACCGTCAATACATTGATGCCACTTGATGCGAAAGTAAGTGGCAATTCCAATTCTGCCCGAAATACAGATTCCGTGTGCTTTCAACAGGTACACTTTTTAATTCTAACATGTATTTGCACAAGTATACAAGTACTAGTATATACAGTAATAAGACAGTGCATAAAAACTTTCGTTTTCAAATATTGTTATAAAATGCCTTTATAAATCCAGGCCTGCTGACCGGGCAACGTCAATGGAGACAGAAGCCGTGTTTGGCTATTTTCTGTCTACCTGGCTGGACAGTACCGTATGTAAGACTGGTCCATATACCGGCAAACATTGAAAACTTACCAAGGAACAGAAGCCATTTTATAAATTCGGTATGTACACCAGCTTGATAAGACTGTTGCCTTTTGTAAGGATGTCATTATCAGGGTGCAGGATTACGTGACTTTGTTGGGTTCCATATTAAACGTTAATGGATGTATACACACCGGTTATTGCTGCTTTTTGTTTAAATAACTTTTTAAAACACTGTTTAGTAAGAATATCAACTAGTGCATAAAAGACGGATTTTTATGCTGCTTATGGCAATGTGAAATACTGCTTATGGAAATGTGAAATACATAAGAATTACTTTATTTCATAAGCCTGTGTTCTTGTTAAAAAATTCCATATTTACTGCACGATAATGCTTTACGCAACGTGAAAATGTGTCACCTATTTAAGACGTACACAAAGCTTTATTCGTATACCTGAAGATATCGACACAAACTGCAAGAAAAACTGTCTTATGCACTAAACATTGTTGCAAATGAATTTTAATAACTTGCGATATTTGCAAAAATAAAGTTCTTTACGTTGTGTTTACACTCTGTCAAGCCCGTGTGTAAATCCCTGATAATCCCGTTGATTCTGCACCCTGATTATCGTGTCTCGGACTGCAGGTTTAATATATACATGCATGCTCTCGGAATAACCGCGCATTATATCCATTGTATTAAGGACATGACTGTTTGGTAGGTGTATCTTGACGATAACCAAAGTCAGTTTGCGATAACCAACGTCAGTTTGCGATAATCAAAGTCAGTTTGCTTTGCATGGCTTGCGGAAACAACCCTTTTGACCAGAACTTTCAGTGTCAACACCTGTTTTTGTGCTATTTTTAGGGGCACCTGTTTCTTTGTTCATTTGTTCGCTCGCTCGTCCGTCGGTCCGTACGGTCGTTCATCCGTTCGTTCGTCTTTCCTTCCGTTCGTTCGTCCGCTCCTTCGTCCGCCCGTTCCTTCGTTTGTCCGTATGTCCGTTTGTTTGTTCGTCCGTTCCTTCGTGCGTCCCTCTGTTAGTTCCTTCGTTCTGCCGTTTGTTTGTTCCTTCGTTCTGCCGTGTGTTCGTTCATCCCTTCGTCAGTTCGTTCATTCTTCCGTTCGTCAGTCCGTACGTGCGTCTGTTCTTTCGTTCCATCGTCCGTCCGTGCGTTCCTTTGTTCGTCTGTCCGTTCCTAAGGTCGTTCCTTCGTGCGTCGGTTCCTTCGTTTGTCCGTGCGCCAGTTCGTCCCTTATTTCGTCCGTCCGTTCGTCCGTCCGTCAATTCGTTCGTCCGTCTGTTCGTTCGTCCGTCCACCCGTTCCTTCGTTTGTCCGTATGTCCGTTTGTGCCTTCGTTCGTCCGTGCGTCCGTTCGTTCTTCCCTTCTTTCGTCCGCCCCGTTTGTTCGTCCCTTCTTCCGTTTGTCCGTCCGTTCGTTAGTTCGTCCGTCAATTCGTCCGTCCGTTCTTCCGCCCGTTCCTTCGTTCGTTCGTTTGTCCGTTTGTCCATCTGTTTGTTCCTTATTTCGTTCGTCCGTTCGTTTTTTCGTGCATCCGTTCGTTCCCTCGTTCGTCCGTGCATCTGTTCGTTCCTTCTTTCGTTCGTTCGTCCATTTGTGCGTCCCTTCGTTCGTCCGTCCGTCAATTCGTGAGTCTTGAACACTATTTAAACTTGATTGGGGTTGTTCGTTATGCAGTCGGACGTTTCCGCTGACCGGGTTTCTTGACTGAATTGTGCCGTTGAATTCGCAATGCCTTCGTTCGTCCGTGCGTCGGTTCGTTCGTCTCTTCTTTCGTCCGTCCGTTCGTTCGTCCCTTCTTCCGTTCGTCCGTCCGTTCGTTCGTTTTTTCCGTCTACAGTTTCCGCTATCGGCTGACAATTTGTTAGTTTAAACCTATTTATTTTAGCTCGATTGCATCGAAAGCCTAAGGCTTATATGAACGCTCTCGAGTCCGTTTCCTGGGCCTAGAACCAGTACTTGGTGTCTTTGGGAGAGATCTAAAGAACGCTCCCACGGTGGGGATCGAACCCCTGACCTCCCGGTCGCTAGGCGGACACCCTATCCATTACACCACGGCGACCACGGTGACAATTTGTTCATTTAATATAGGTTATTGTACCAAAGTTTTGTTTTCGGCTACTTTTTCGGCTACAGTTTCCGATAGCGGCTAACAATTTGTCAAATTAATGGAAATAGTATACAGTGTTCTGTTTCTGGCTACCTTTTGGCTACAGTAGCCGCTAGCGGCTATGGTAGCCAATACCGGCTATAGGTTTCGGCTACTCAGCCGCAACCTAGCCGCTACTGGCTGACTTTCGCTACATCCAGGGTACCCATTTCGGCTACCTTTTAAGCTAGTCAGCCACTACCTTTTCTATCTGTAAGGGTGTCTTTAATGTATCTTATTTATATGTGTCTACGTGCTTATTTTTTGAAGAAATGAAATATTCTTATGTGTCTTATTTATATTGTATCCATGTTTTAAATGTGTCTTATGTATATAAGACTACATGCTATACTGCTAGTGTCATGCGAAAATGGATCTTATTTCTTAATATCCACCTTCACACTTCATTATCGCCTTCTTTAATTAGGCTATCTCTATTTAAAGAACAGATAACTGAGAACTTAATTAAAATAATCATCGGTGATGTTGATCCATTCTAGCTACCGTAGATCATATTTCAGTAAATAAGATTACTTCGGGATTATAAAATTGCGTATGCTAAGATTTGAATATATAGACATTTATTAACTGTACTGATATCCACATCAACTAATGATATTACCTGTATTATTTAGCATAGAACGCGTATATAAACTAATATTATGGTAAATAAAACGGATTAAAAGGTTATTCAGTTCGTATTATTGTATTCAACGAGTTTTTAAGGCAGTAGCATGCAGGTGCCTGTGTATTGAGCTGATAAGATAGGGATCACCACAGCAGGTTGCTAATACACAGTGTAGACTCTCGCTTAACTCAACGTTCAATGGCACGCGCACTTAACAAAATGATAAACATCACGTGTATCATTATATTTCTTTTTTATAAATTACGTACAAATATTATATGTTATACATTGTTCACATTTTTTTACTCAACCAAAAAGAAATAATAAAACATTGTAATACATAAAGCGCAATCGGAATTTGACCTTTAATTTGATGCAATCCACAATTTTTTTAGCGGCCAAGCGCAGTATTCTGCTGATGGTGTAATGTAATATATACAATAATGATAAGAAACAGTACGAGGCAACAGGCATCAGGTTGATAAGGAGGCGAGGAACTGATTAACAACATCTGTACATATCGGCCTATTTTTTTAAATTTCTTTTATGAAATTCACAATTTGGCTCTTACAAGAGGTGGCCTCAACGTGGCAACGGGTGGGCAACATATCCATTGTGTTGGCAAACTACCTCATGCATATATAGAGAAATTGTGTGCTTTTCGGTGCTTCTGTGCTGACGCGGGAGTGCTTTTCGGTGGCCTAAAATACTATTGTGCTTTATATTTAAACATAACGATATTTAACGTAGTCATTATTGACGAAATACATATACATGTAAACATCTTTTCAATCCATTAAAACGGCCTTTATAGCTCCCTTCATATAAAAATATTTAATTAAAGACTGAATTAATCTTAGAATCGCAAATTCATTAATATTGGGGTTTTTTTGTTTTAGATAAATCAGTACTACAATCTTGTAATAAACGAAAACATGTTTGTTCAGTCGCGTGCTGTCCATGTGCACACAGCGGAAGAAGTGTCCCATTATGCACCTCCACGGACGGACGATCGGAGGTTCCCATCCCATGTCCCCATTGACAGCCGCATTCGGTGTGCACCTGCCGACGCCAAGGAAGTATCTTCCTGCGTGGTGCTGTACAACGTTGATGCAGGATAATTCCTTAGCTCCAAATATGGCGGCGCCGTAGCTGATGATCGGCCATATTATTGTATCGTAGAGCTTGTTGAAACCATCAAACGGCATCCCTCAGAACGCTTTATCTTTGGATATGAGTAACCTGAGAGCACGAGTTGCTGCGTTAGCTACAAAATAAACGGTAATATTCAAGTCTAAATGTTATGTCAGTACGAGTCCCAGATACCTGTAATGGTCTGTGTATACACTATTTGACTCACATCAAGTGAGGACGGCGTTTAACGATCTGCGTTTGGGGAGCGAAAGTGCATTATTTTAGTTTTCTTAGTGTTTATCGTCATGTTATTTTCCTTACACCATGTACTTAAGATACCTAGTAGTTTTTGAAGATTTTTTTCGCTTTCAGCAATAAGACCAAGGTCATCGGCATAGAAGAAGTGGTTAATCAGTTTGTCGTCGATATCTATTCCAACGTTACTGGCGTTGAAGCTGTGACTTACGTCATCTATGTACAAGTTAAAGGCTAGCGTAGATAGCAAACACCCTTGTTTAAGACCAGATTTTACATAGAAAGTTTCAGCTTTGTAGTGATTCACTTTAAAAGACATTCGAATACATGGATTTAAGCGTTTTCATCAATGCCGTTTACTTCGTATGCACTTAATTTTTATCATAATAAACGACGTTCAATTTTGTCATATGCTACACTGAAGTCCACGTATGCCGTAAACGTTGGTTTACGAGTACGCAAGCGGCTCTGTATTATTAACGTCAGTGTACATAACTGGTCTATAGTGCTAATTTTTGGTCAAGACCCGTTTTGGGAATCTGATAAAATAGTATTGTCCTCTGCCCATTCAGTTAGACGCTTGTTTAGTATGCTACAGTATGCTTTATCTACATAAATTTTATTTCTGCTAGAGCAAATACGACGCTAACTGATCATGATTTCAACAAAAGTGATAATCTTGATACAATTTATATTTCTATGCACATGTTTACACGAGCAGTCAGTATTGCAAGTTGGTTTACAAAACATCAAATAATCAGACGAAAGCCTCAATCGAGTGCCTTAAATAGTTTTTAATAAACGTGCCATTAACGTCTACGCTAAACGCCCCTACCCGCCCCTATCTCAATTTAAATTTTAACGACTAAACCATAAGAATGGTACCAAATTTTCAAAACTTAACCCCTGTCTGTAACAACAAAGGTGCTCTTTGGTTGCTTTATTAATGTGTTTATTGTCACGAAATTGATTCCCGTCATCATTGTTGCATATTGTTTAATAGGCCGACATCGTTAATTTAAATTATGTAGCGCGTTTAAGATCAATTTCTACGATAAAGTGTATGAAAAATTAATTTATAAAAAAGTTTCATGTTATTATTTAACTAAAAAATTAACTGGTCATCAGATTAGTTCAGTACTTACATTTAACAGTTCGCGCTTTCGGTACGCTGTTATTGGCTTTTCTTTGTTTTATTACGTACCGTGATTAAGCTCTATCTTTTTAGCTCTTTATTTTTTAGACATTAGTTGTCTTGGCGACACAATGCTATTGCAACCACAGGTTGTTATATTTGTCTCAAAATTTATGACAAAACTCATTTGAATTAGTTTTTATTGGTGTAGATTTGGGTAGATGTGGGAAAATCATTAAGTAAGTGGTGTGGAACCTATATTTATTGAAGTAATTTTTTCAATCGTGATACATCGGCTATCTCGGATTCCTCCGTAAGATATTGATTTATGAAATAAATCGTCTGCTGATCCAGAGTGGTAATTTTTTGAGAAAAATTACATATTGGCTCGAGTAAAGATGAAGCATAAAACAAAACAATAGTTCCCATCACACAAACATGATGCAAAATACTTATTTTTACAAAGATTTATGTACATTTAGGTATATTTGGGAAGATTTGGGTAGACTTAGGTAATTCGTGTCGCCGCGTTTTCTTGTTTGTTTAGATTTAACCAATCTCCACGCAGAGTTGTCGTTCCTTGCTCTCACATACAACTCTGCATAAGGCTCAGCACGCCATTTTGTCTACCAAATAGCTAAAACCGAACAAACGCATACAATGTATATTTGAGTGGATATTTAAGATTGCATGCATTTAGTTAAGAAATATGACTTTTAAATGTACGATAAATCGTGCAAAAACTTGTGAGTTTTAATGCAACTCTTTGGAGCTATTGTATTGCCCATTTACACAGATGTAATCATTCCACGCACTTCACAAATGTAAACAATTGTACATATTTTTTATTGAGTGACGTTAGGCATTGCCTCGACGTATTTATGTATGTCGGTTTCTTAACAAAAAAAAACAGATCAATTTTATAATAATTAATTAAGACTGATATAAGATATCATGGTATGATATGGTTTTCTTTAATGCAGTTAATGCAATGTAACCGTCGTGCAAAAGATTGTTTAGTATACTGTAACCTCACTGATGAACGCTTGGAATGATCATGACATGAATGAGACGCTTTCATAACAATAGTTCGTTCTGAGCCAAACACAGAGGTGAATGTAATGTGACCGTCGTGCAAGAGATTGAGATTTAACCGGGAGCGAAGAATTTCTGGATGCGTCAATACGGTCACATTTCAAAACGGTACCAACACGCAGTCTGGTTCCCATGATTAAAGTTTGTTAAAACTTTATTTCTATTCAAGTTTTTCATGCACTAAAATGAAAAAGCATCCGCTCCTACCAAATGCCAGTAAATTAATTTAAATTGCCATTTATTTCTTTTACCAAAAAAAGAAACGCAATTTTTCAAACAAGTAGATTTATACACCATGTCTTTCCGTAGTATCGGCCCTCTTAATGAATACATACGGATTTTGGAAGTGAACAAATACAAATCACGTATGTGTTATATGTCAATCTATAGTTAATAGTGTATTCTTGGACATAACAACGAAAACTGCACCGCAATGTTTTCACAAAATAGTATCGGCCCTTCTGATTGGTTGCTTAGATTTGTTAGTATGCACATGTGCTTGTTCTAAAAAAAAGTTAATTGATGGAAAAACGAAACTCTTGCTCATGTTGTTCTTAAAATAGTTTTACATTTTATTCAAAAATAATCGGCATATAAAACATTTGATAAAGCTACTACTACTACTAATCCATAAACAAACTAACAGAATTGTGTGTTACGTAATTAAAAATCAAAGCATCACCCTGGAATAAACATGACCTACTTTCCAACGAACACTGGAAATCATGAGAATGATCGTCGTAATAGTCATGGATAACCATCAAATAAATTACAACTTCCAAAAATTGAAGAAAACATTAACTTTCCAGCACTTCTTGAAGGTTTTCGTTAAAGGCGCGATACTATGAGGAGGAGCGATACTATGAGAGTGAGAGATAATACCTCTATTACCGACTTAATAGTATGCAAACTAGGACTAAATATTTATTTGGTGATTATTTCGTACACACCAGAAATTAATTGTAAACCTCTAAATAATCTGAAACAGAAGAAAGAAACAAGATTACAGAAATCGTCTCCATCGTGGAGATGTTGAAGATGGTGTCCGCATAACCACCGGGAGGTCACGAATAGTAGAAGAGGCTATACAAGTTTTCAGCGCCACAGACGTCAACCTTCAAAAACCACAGGCGTCGAAGCTCATCCTCAAACGTGCCCAATGAGAAGCATTACTATACATACTTGCAATTGAACAAATGTACTTATTTAATATAACAAAGGACAAAGTTCACCACCACCAAAAACGTGACAAGACTTCAGCAGTTCAACGGCACTTTCCACGTCGTCCGCAAGCCGTTTTGTGAACTGCAGTCTGTACAGGCCTTATTGCGACACTAAGATTCATAGAGGCAGATTCCCCGGCCTACACTTGGTCATGGTGTCAAGAAGAAGAATTCCAAACTATGTCACAATATTTCGCCACATTTAAGGCCTGTGCGAGATTAACCAGATGTCCAAAGCTTTGTGACGGACTTTGAGGTCGGTTTGTTTTACCTTTTTCAATCATTTGGTAGCGTTAGTCGCGTTATTCATGAGGTATTATGTTTTAGCTTATTCAATAATGTAGTAGTGTGAGAAGAGTTATTCCATGTGCAATTATGTAAAAAGGTAGATGCCAAATCTTCATTCAACCTTTACATTTAATATTTCAGCACTATGGTGTGCGCTTATGATGGAGCCAGGCCGTTGTGAGGTGCATAAACGCAGCGTACCTTTAGGCGACGTACGAGAGACGCGAGGCCGTCAATACATTGATGCCACTTGATGCGAAAGTTAGTGGCAATTCCATTTCTGCCCGGAATACAGATTACGCTTTCAACAGGTACACTTTTTAATTCCAACATGTATTCGCCCAAGTATACAAGTACTAGTATATACAGTAATAAGACAGTGCATAAAAATTTCGTTTTCAAATATTGTAATAAATTTATCCAGGTATGCTGACCGGGCAATGTCAATAGAGACAGAAGCCGTCTTTGACTATGTTCTTTCAACCTGGCTGGACAGTACCGTATGGAATACTGGTCCATGAACCGGAAAACATTGGGAAGTAACAAAGATGCAGAAGCCATGTTATAAATTCGGTATGTACACCCGCTTTATAAGACTGTTGCCTTTTGTAGGGATGTCATTATCAGGGTGCAGGATTACGTGACTTTGTTGGGTTCCCAATAAAACGTTAATGGATGTATACACACCGGTTATTGCTGCTTTTTTTTCAAATAATTTTTAAAAATAATTTTAGTAAGAAAATCAACTAGACCATAAAAGACTAATTTTTATGCTGCTTATGGCAATATGAAATACATCAGAATTACTTTATTTGATAAACCTGTGTTCTTGTTCAAAAATTTCATGTGTACTGCACGATAATGCTTTACGCAACGTGAAATTTTGTCACCGATTTTAGACGTACTCAAAGCTTTATCCTTATACCTGAAGATATCGGCACAAACTGCAAGGTCTTTAATGCACTAAACAATTTTGCAAAATTTCAACTTCAATATCTTAAGATATTTGCAAAAATAAAGTTCTTTACGGTTTATTAACACTCTGTCCATCCCGTGTACAAATTCCTGAAAACCCCGTTGATTCTGCACCCTGATTATCGTGTCTGGGTCTGCAGGTTTATTTATATTCAGCAATTTTTATATAAATATTCATTTATTTATTTATACTCAAGTATAAGAACGATATCGATTTTTATGCAAAGCATGGCTTACATTGACGATAAATGTGTTTAAGACTTTCAAAAGAACAAACGTCCTTCATTTTACACGAGTTTATGCACCAACTGAAATGGGGGAAGGGATAATAATCATTGAACATGCGCAATTGACGTATCGCGATGTGTGAGCATTGAGTTATATTCATATTAAGTAATAACGAGCATAATCTCTAAGAGGAAAAAGGCGTATGCCTCTAAATCTTACCGAGTAATATTTAAATACTAAAGAGTTATTTTTAGCGAGGCTGTTTTCGGAGAAAACCGAGCTATTGTCATAGCCAGCTCGTCGTCCGCCGTCCGACTTCCGACGTCCGCCGTCCGCCGTAGTCGTCGTGCTAAAACCTTAACATTGGCTCTAAAATCAAAGTGCTTCCACCTACAACTTTGAAACTTCATATGTACATGCACCTTGACGAGTTCTACACGCCACACCCATTTTTGGGTCACTAGGTCAAAGGTCAAGGTCACTGTGACCTCTAATATCAAACTTAATATAGGCTCTAAAATCAAAGAGCTTCCACCTACAACTTTGAAACTTCATATGTAGATGCACCTTCATGAGTTCTACACGCCCATTTTTGGGTCACTAGGTCAAAGGTCAAGGTCACTGTGACCTCTAATATAAAACTTTAACATAAACCTTAACATTCGCTCTAAAATCAAAGTGCTTGCACCTACAACTTTGAAACTTCATATGTAGATGCACCTTGATGAGTTCTACACGCCACACCCATTTTGGGTCACTAGGTCAAAGGTCAAGGTCACTGTGACCTCTAAAAAAAAATCTGACAAGCTTTCGCAGCCGAGCGTGGCACCCGTTATGCGTTGCTCTTGTTTAAATTCAATATCCTTGTTTTATTCAGTGCTTAGTTTCATTTGCATGTCATTTATGACATCAAACCAGTTATTCTTCTGAATGGACATATTACTTAGCTATGCTACTTTCAATCAAACCTGGAAAAAAAACTTTCCGTTAGAAAGCTTTGCTCGCATTAACGGCTGATTGGATATCGAGTTGCTTACAACTAGATTGTAGGCGGAGTCAGAAAAAAGGTCAACTTGCTGAAAAATGCACCGCCTATAGTGGCTCATGGGCAGAGCTTACGTAGTGCGAGTGTCCAGATTTACTGTTGAGATTTGTACGTCATGTGCATAAGATAATAGCGTCGGATGTCCAATAGACATAATAACGCTTTAAAATGGACATTTTACTTCAGATAGCGCGCGTTAGTTAAGCCCGGAAGTCGATTAGACGTAGCGCTGCGATGTCATCGTCTAGAAGAAGACTGGCGAGTTGCTGGTGTCGCTTCTCCGGTGTGCCTTCTTCCTGTATTCCCTAGTTAAGTGACAGAAAAAGTGCGCATTCCAGTTTTCGATAGACAGGAATGAATTTCTGTGTTCTTGCGTATAGTCCATTTTGTTTTATTTCCTTAGCCTGGTATATTGTTCCTAAACCAAGAGATACATCTTTATTTTAAACAAATATACTGTATTAGGCCATATAAAACAATCTTTTATAACAGTCAAATTACATATAATCGTTAAGTATAGAATGCATGTTTATCTATATTTTAACTCAGCGAAAATCTTCTACTTGAACATTGGAACCTTACATAAATTTCAAGATGCACAAACAATGATGATCTCACCTCTCCGTGTCTGACCCCGAACCTCAGCGGCCTGCGCAGCCTCTCTGGTAGGTATGGGCAGAAAACGTCGAAGAACGGACATACCAGCTTAGGGTCAAGCTCCTTCGGATCCTGAATGCCTGGGTTACACGAATCAAACCAGTAAGGAACACGCGAAGGCATTTAAAATTGCTTAACATATTAAGGCATTCATAAATGGTTTTAAGTAAGAAACCATGCATGTGTTTTTAAAAGTACATGCATTCGAATTAAAAGTCGTCTTATATAAATCACACGGGGATTTGCACCAGGATTTCAAACAATGTAGTTGATCATTTTTTTTCTTATAAACCGGTTGCCGCTCTTTGATTTTAAAGCAAATTTATTGTGCTAAGAGTACTAAACAGAGTACCATATTTTTTTCCAAATAAAACAAGCCAACGAACAGACCGCTACACCAGTCACTGTTGAAGTTTAAAATAAACTTGCAATAATGTCAATACGGGTCTCTATAATTAAACATATGGTTGTACTTGAAAACAATGCCCCATCGTTATTGACGAACGTCTCGAACAAATGACTCACTGGTGACAATGCTGACAAGGAGGCCGATAACGACGCACGTGAGCACGGCAATGGCACTGTACCACATGTAGGACACCGTGTAAAGGCGGTTGATACCACTGCGAATTGAAATATAGTTATCATACATAGTCTACAGGTATGCACCTGTTTTATACTCATAACAAATAGGGAATTAATTAATTAATTGTGATGATTCTGTTTGTGGTTGTTGGTTCAAACTGAAAAAGACCTTTGTTCTGAACATAATTATTTAAATATGCAAGTTGAAGCTTAGTGATGTCACCGCACTTAAAACAATGACTTACTCGTATTTATCATAATTCGAAGTGACGGGATGCGCAAAGTCCGGCGTGGTGGTCGGTAGGAGAGGGATGGGGGTCTTTTTGTTAATAGCAGTCCAGTTGCAGCCGACAGTCTCCAACGGCGGCGTGATCACAACGCTGGTTCTTGTGATAGCTTGGCCAAGTCCACTCCAGAGCAGAAGAGATAGACTGGTTGCCAGTCCTACAAATCCACCCTGAACACGAGAACAGTTAATAACAGGAGAATATTTTCATACTCATACATGTTCATTGTATGTTAAAAAAACACTTGGAAAATAGTGCAAAATCATAATAACTGTAATACATATACAAATGTACTTCTGAAATATGAACACTGTTTGTTTCTGTTATAAACTTTAAAACTATTTGGATTCTCGTGGTAATTGGTATCTATTGGAGCCGCAATGTTGATATATATATTTTTATATATTTCGTTTCATATGAAAACGATTGGAAAACGCGATCGCTTACCCATTTGTTTGCCCAAGGAAACAACATTCCCAGGCAAAATAACCCCAGCAATGGTCCTCCCATAATTCCGAATAACGCCCCGGTCAACTGCAACGAGTTATCAGTTTTCATTAAGGACCCTACTACCAGAAACAGATAATATGTCGGGTTTTGCAGCTCGATCAGTACAACGCGGAAAAAGAAACAGCAGTTTCGTTCAAATAAACGTTGATGCTGTGCGTCTATAAATAACTCACTTACAATATAAGTATCTTACATTATTTTATCAGTTTATACTAAAATCAATGAATATCTTTATACCGGAACGTATTTAACACGCACGCTAGTCTTATCTTAGCGGAACAGCGACTTTGTCACACTTTTTGGCGCTTTTTGACATTTTCAACCTTGTCAGTAAGTGCATTAAATTGCTAGAGAGTAACCAAGGAGCTGGAGAGCTCAATTGTAAAAAAAATTTAAAAGTTTCCCACGAGAAGTCCTCGAACCAGTTTTCTTTGAATGAAAGTGCTATCGCTATAATACATAATGTCTATACGTTAGGTCAATGCATACCTTATAGTGTTGCAACACAATTTAACGATTACAACTTCATTTTCTTATTCATTCGATCGATTCGCTTATGCAACGCTTTATAACGTTATGAATTTCTTATGTTGATAATTCATGTACGAAGCTGTGTTTTCAGTATCTTCATTTTCAAAATCTGTTAACATGTCCTTTAAGTAGCGTTCCATGACAAAACCGTTATCTTTTTATTTTGGAATGAAATATAAGAAAATTTAATATATATAAAGTAACTATAGTTTTTGTGTCACTAATGTGTTTAATTTACGTATTCGGGCAATAACAAATAAAGGTTAAACATAAATCAAATGAAACAAAGATAACAAGATAACACAATTAACGTAAAGGATCGGAAAACACAGGGGCACACATAATATGATCAATTTTTAAGAAGATCCATAAATGCGTTAAAACATAGAATAAATACGGTTTAAAGTTTTTGTAATGGAACTCTCCGAAGTCCTTCGTGTTTTTACAATTGCCTTACCGTGAGAATCATCGTGCCCAGAAATGATGCAAGGAAGGCAAACGTCAGACACAGTAGTCCAAACAGGATCACTGGAAATAATGGATTTCCGATGTAAAGGCACAATGTGGGCTGAATAAAATATACGGAAAAAATATATTTTGTTGAAGAATTTGCAAAATCAGTCAACACTATTTAAAGTTAGTGTTGTTCTTGATATAAAAGTTAATTTTGATGGTTGAAATAGAGGATATTTGTTGGATTCGGTGGATTATCGATTTCAATTCACGAGTGATGATAGAAAATAATATTTTCACGAGTGGCACATATATATTTTCTATGAACTACCGAATCCAAAAAAATTTCTTTTTATTTTATGGGTTTTTTTCACCGTTTCTATACATTGTTACAGAGTTTAACTAAAGAATTTCGCTGGGATAATGACGTCATTTCGTCAAAAAATGACGTCATTTCACAGTAAACAGTGGAAATTATCGATAGATTTCACTTTGAATTTTACTGATATTTCTCTATAAACCACCGGAAAGCATAAAATAAAAGCACCTCATAAAAGCACATTTGTAAGGTTCTTGTAAATGTTTTAACACCATTATTGTTTGTGGAAATTCCGTTTTAGCTTTGGACACACAATTCATCATCGCGCATTGGCGCAAGGAATATTAGACTACTGGTCATGTACGTAATTCCGGCCACTTTTGGGACTATTTAAGAAAAATCTTTAGTGTTAGGCAACTGGTTGAAACTAAACTTCACATATATAATCCTGGGTTCAAAACTCACCTAGCATGAAAATTTAAATAGAATTAGATCGGTGAATGTTACTTAATGAACAGAAAATGATGACATGTAAACTATCCATTTTCGTAGGTTAAATGTACCTAAAAAATCGGCCACTTTTCGGTTTGATCTGCAGATAAAATTACAAAGCAATATCTTTTGACAAATGTCCTCAATTTCAGAGTATTAATCAATGTTTATACTATTAAAATTTTTGACTTGAAATTTAAAGTAAATGCGAAATTATTATACCATTTACTCCCCCTACCTATTTTAATAAATATAAACAATGGGGAAACTGCTAGTTCATTAAAAAATATTTGTTTTTAATGTGTTTAATAAATTTTTTCAAACATAGCTAAAAAAGTAAACACATTTTGTTTGAAAAGTTGACTTCAGTGTTGATTATTAATAAACGCTTATATATAATATTTAAACATGAAATCTAGCAATATTCTTATAAAGGGAGATAATTCATATATTAAAAATTTATATTTAGGTTCTGATTTGTATGTTTTGAATATAAGTTTTTGTACAATAAATTGGTAAAACTTTGATTAAAGTTTATTAGATAAAATAAAAATTATTTTATCAAATATATTTGTTTCTTATATGATTATAATTGTTGCAACATATGATGACATCACTTTCCCCATGAGCCAAATATTTCCTGCTATATTTGTGACATTTTAACACAAAAGTTTACGGTGATATGGTTCTTACATTTGCAAAATATTGCGAGTGGGGATGGTTTTCATGTTGATTTTTCTAAATAAAAACAAAATATGTGCGTAAAGATCATGAAAATGATTTTACACAGGTGGCCGATTTTTTACGTACAGGCCGGAATTACGTACATGACCAGTATTTAGTTTATTTTCGTTTGAATGCTACAGTCCGAACAAATATTAATCATGCCCATATTTCAAACATTTATATTGACCGTTTAGTTAAGGACGCATGTCTTGCAGGCAACATGTCGATACCAAAGGTTGTGTTATTTTATTTTACAATTGACCTTGTTAGAGATTGAACTAAGTTGCATATCTTGCATGTGGCATGTAATCTTCGCATGCTTTACAATTATGATAAGTTTTAAATTACCTGTTAAATAATGAACTTACAGTCCAACACAGCCATAATATTCGAAAACCTGATCTTAAAGTGTGGCACGTTGCATAAAGTTCTGTTATTTTAAAACTTCATTGTGCATAATGATATGCATGACGTTAAAGTCCGGATAACCCTTATTTTACACACATTTTACCGTGTCCATATAAGTTTGACATTTCTAGTGCACACATCCACTTAGGCCATATAATAAACCAGACTGAAAGCTATATTAAGCGTCTCTATGAACATTTGTCATATTGTCCGTGATCATCACCCCGAACAACATACTGATAGAAGCATGATCGATTAGTCTTTCGACTAGCACGTGTACCGAATACTTTGGAGAGGAAAGTAGCCCGTGCCGGAGTAATGGCCTTGCAGCGCATGGGACGCACGAAGTCCTCGAGTATCACCGCGGCAACGGCGTCCAGACCGGACGAGATCGTACTGCAAACCACATGCGTATACGTAAATGAATACGTGATGTATACATGAACCATATTATATGTATGAACAATATCTAGTGTGTCCTAAAGCAAGTACAGAAATGAGCGTCGTTGACGTTCAATAAGGATAATAAGGGTCCGGAAATATCAGGGCCCTTATCATTAGACTTCAGAATAAAAGATTTAATATGCCTGAATAATTGTTCATTATTCGTGTGCAAATAAACTCTAGTTCAGTATTTTATGACTTGATTGGGCCATACCTGAGACTTCCGCTGAATATACAAGAGAGCATAAGTCCCGGCAGTCCGTGGTACTGGTTCAGGATGTCCATCATGTACAAGGGAACCAGCTGCAATATAACAATCAAAGCTCTTGATACACACTTGGCACATATAAAGCGTATGTACAGCGATGTTTAGACCTATCTCGTAGATGTAACTGCTGAACGTGTGTCTTTCATGTGATATGGCTCTGGAAATATTAATTTAGATGATGGTTCAACGTAACAGATTTTATACATAATGGCCGATACCATCTGGAAGAGAAAGTAAAATACCTGTAAACGTAAGTAAGATTTGCAAGCATTATAATAGAAACGACAATAGGTACCTGATCAGGCTTGGATATGATCCCAAATTGTACGGGGTCACATCTGGCGCTTGCATAGAAGGAGAACATGACAAGACCGGCAATGACGCTGAGAGTAATAATGAACGCCATACCGGGAACATTCAGCCAGATAGAACTGGAAAATTTATTATTTTCAAACGATTGTCGCAACATTTTAAATCGGAAAGTAAATAACACGACAAATAGTTACCAGTGTAAATAAATGGATCATCTGACTATTTGTCCGTATACCAATAATATTATTCCAATACAGGCTACTGTATCGTAGACGTCTACCGTAAAATGCATTGTCGCATAGGCATATGTTTGTTCTTAAGAACATATAAATATCCGTAAGTCGATCAGTTTTAAATAACATTTAATATGAACTCATTACTTTTACAAATAAAATGCACCTGTCAGTTTGGTAGGCTAGCATTATAACCGGCTGATTCATTCGATGGTTTATTTCATTCCTAGTTAATGGGTCCGTCGTTTGGTTCAAAAAGGTCTGTTAGCCAGTGAACTAACCTACCACTTTGCTCCGGTCAGTGACTTCACGGACATTGCTCGCTGGACCTGGGCCTGGTTGGTCCCAAACACGCAGCACCAGTGCACGGAACCGCCAAACAACACAGTCCACACAGAGTGCCGCATCCTGGGGTCAGGGTCAAACCTTCAGCGATACAAAAGTACGCGTCAATGCGAGCGTGAAGTACAATTTCATACAGAAAATCTTATTTCTTTCCAAAGAAATGTGAATGAACATTTTTAGTTATTTGATCATACCGTCGACCACAGAAAACATTGTTTTTGTTAGTGTCAAAGGGTTTCTGCGTTATAAAGATGACAGCTCGCACCCATACCCGTAGCCAGGGGGGTGCGTTGGGTGCGTTCGCACCCAATCATTTTTGACGAGTAAAAAAATGTACTTTAAGTTGCAAACAACTTTATTTGACGCAAAAACGGTTATTTATTTTTTCAAGGAACCCATTCAATATGCAACCGACAGGTCACCATATAATTAATTCCTCGATTAAGTCATTCCCAAGATAGCGCGTGATTTTTATTTACAATTTATAACCGTAGAATTGTTGAAATCAACAGAGGTTTGGACAGCAGAATTTGAGAAGATCTAGGAAGCCGGTCCCCGTAAAATGGAATTGGAATCTTTGTTATAAATGGATATTTGTTTTCTGTATAATGCATAATTATTAACCTGGCACTCTAATCCGTATAAAATCGATACTTATTTATAGATATTTGATACTTAATGATTGTTTTGTAACTTTTGTCATTGTTATTAATGTCTGTTAAAGCCATAGCTTTAATAGATATCATAACAAAACGATGAAGCTCTAACGTATAACAATTACACATTGTGCACAGCATTTTCGACAGACTGCGTTGTCTTTTTGTTATATCCCCGTACAACCATTTTCGGATCCCCAAAATGGTTTTCCAGCAACAAAAATATCAGCTATGCTCAAGACAGGCTCATTTTGTTGTTGAATGACAAGAAAACAAATCATTTCTACAAAGCAATGTAGCTTTTTGTAGTTTACAACACTTAATGGCATCTGTTCTGCTCTACATACATAACTTTCCACAATGTTTTAATTATGTCAAACTTGACACTAGGAATGTTCTACACTCAAACAGTTGTTATAATGAATTTAAAACGTTATAACATATGATCAGGTTGACGTTAACGTTAAATGTTCATCAACTTTGACGGATCTTGAGCATATAATGGGCAAATAAGTACATCTTTTTTTTTCGAAGTCCTGGTATACATTGTTAAGGACTTTGAGACCATAGGGCCAGTAGTAGTTTGTGGTTATAGGGTCTTAATGAAGCCTTAAGTGCTATATTTTTCTGAAATTCGTTTAGAAAAAGATTACTTATTTGTTGAAAATAGTTCAAAAAAACAAATTAAGTAACCAGTCATACAATTTTGATTTATTTTTAGTATTGATGCAGATTAGAGAAGACCCAATTTTGTTAATCAGTGTTTGTTGTACAATACACTATTAGCACGATTAGAGCAATGCTAATCCTCTGGTACTATCCATAGAAGCAGACAAACAATTGTTTTGAAAAAAAGTCAAATATTTCCATTTAATTTGCTCGATTTATGAATGGTAGAATGTTGGAATGGTGAAACACACCAATTTTATCACGATTCAAAGAAATAATGATATTTTATACCGTTCTTATTGTTTGATTTAACATTCTATAAATTTGTTGTTGTATATGTAAACAAAGTGTGTGCGCGCATACTAGTGTCGGATTAAACACCGTATAAAATGATGTATATCCGTGACTGATCAAAAAAGGTGGTTATTAAAAAACGTGGTGGGCAATACATGTATGTTATATCATATTCATGTCGATCAGTCACTGAGTATGGTCGATGAAAGTGAAATTTCATATAAAAAATTCTCTGTAACTTCACTCTCTAAATACAGTTAAAAAGTGACCAGAATGCAGTAGTTTACGTTTCATTTTCAAAATTTTCTAAGGGGAGGACCTCCAAAGTCCCCTCCCGCACATACCCCCTTCGCCACTTCGTTGCTCAATAACAATCGTCGATGGCAAAAATTCGCACCCCCCTTTTCAAGACCCTGGCTACGGGCCTGGCACCGATGGCGACCCTGAGTTAAGTGTAACGAAAAATCAACCTGCCACAACAGGTTGTAAAACCTTGTGGCGGTAATGCATTGCTTTTGATTAAATAACACTTTGAAACAGCGTCCGATATGTAGATTGTTACGTAAATCATTCGATAGACGAGAGGGGAAACATGTTCCCAAAGTGTTTACATCATGATACAAGAGAAACAAAAATAGTGATTTCATAATGTTGTAGTTCCAAGCATTTCCAGAATGAGCTAACTCTAAAAGTACGATGCGGCCATGGCTGTTGGCGATTCTCCAGACCTCGCCCATTCCGCCGAGCAGGTTAGAACCAACGGCGACCAGAGTGATAAGTCCGGAAAACACGATAACCATCTGCACCGTGTCCGCCCACAATACCGCCTTCATGCCGCCCTGCGGACAAACAGACAGACGGACGGAATTGACGAGAATGCTCACTACACCTTCATAAGAATTCACAACGATCGGGAATTCGTCATTATGTTCGCTAACGTTTATCAAGGTAACGTGAAAATACTGTTTGGTATGAGGTCGATAAAGTTTATTCCTATGTGAAATTGTAAATGAATCAAAACGGTCTTCTTTTGCCGTTTTTCGAAACATAGTATATTAAATATAATTATTTTTTATATTACGATACTGTAAAATATACGATACTGTAAAAATATAGTTTAAATACGTATTTAAACCATTACCGAAAAAAAAAGATTATCGATGTTCACAGAAAGACACTTTAAGGTCAAAGGAAAAGTAAATCACAGCCTCACAATTTGATCATCCATTCGGTTTTTAAGACACTATACGATTGAATAAGATTGGGATAGCAGTGAGTAAATCACACTTACTATAGCAAAATAGGCGAAGGTATTTAAAGTGTTCAGTCAGTACTGGCAATACACTTAATATAGCAGTATATCCAATCGTATTTAGTCCACTTTAAATAACCACGGGGTGCAGTGTATAAACTTAGAACACGTACAATAGCAGTATACAAGGTACAGACGGCACCGACCGCTATCACGGATCCCCATAGATGCAACCCAGTTACTGAAACATACGTTCTTCAGTTGAACATTATAAATCAAGGGTGTAAACAGTGTGTTATTTTAATGTTTTAGTCATTTTACTTCAACTTTTCATTTTTACATGACTTACAATGGTGTGCGACATTTGTCGTTAATGTTGCGACATATATCGACAGTTTAAAATTTTTCGACATTTAGGTCATAATACACCAAATAGTTTCCCTATATAATTCAATGTAAAAGCGACAACTTTCAGCGAAAATAAATGCAACATTTTGCACATAGAGACCCCCATAACCATACCTTTTCTTAAAGGCCATTCTAAGCGGAATCGATTTATGCAATAAAAAAGATATGTCATGTACAAAGCAAGAAAGAACTTGACACAAATCAAAATCGACTGTTTTTGCAACTGTTTTTTTCGGCCGTTTCTTAGTGAAATGTAACCTTTTCTACTGCAATGGTTTACTTAAGTCTTCAAGTGTATCATATTTCAGTTGTGAACACCTATTCATGCCCTACCATTATCTCCGCAAGATAACACCCGAATAATGGTAAAAAGTGTAAAACATGCCTTCCTGTCAACTATGATATTTTTTTAGAGAGTACAGCCCTACATGAAGCGATCATTTAGTGTATTGTAACCTATAAGACAACGTTTACTGTTAACATCGCGAAAAATAAGCACTTCTCGATACGTATAAACCTATTTTCTATGTGCATGCCAATTTTCAGACCGATTTTTCACGTAGAAATGCTTGAAAATGCATTTTATTATAACGCCTGATAAGCCATGTGGCTTTCGCGTTCGGAGCTTTGATTTATAACGGGCGTTCAGGCGCAAAACGATTACCCTAAATAATTACAATCGGTCAAAATACTGGAATATTGTTACAAGCTATGTAGAAAAAGAAGTAAACAACTATTAAAACGTTTTCATAAGCTCTTTCAGCACAAATTGTTGCGATTTGAGATGCTCAAGACGAGTTTTTGTACGTATTTTTTTCTTATTTTCCTCTGAAAACGTATTGTTTTCTTAAAAACTCACGATGCTCCTTAAATTCGTGAAACAAACGCATTTATTCCGTGAAATTTGCCAAAACGCGTCATATCCCACTAAAAAAAATGATGATTTTCTGTAAATACAGCTCCTTTGTGACTAGGCCTGGTTTTGCGTTTAGGTCATAATACACCAAATAGTTTCCCTATATAATTCAATGTAAAAGCGACAACTTTCAGCGAAAATAAATGCAACATTTTGCACATAGAGACCCCCATAACCATACCTTTTCTTAAAGGCCATTCTAAGCGGAATCGATTTATGCAATAAAAAAGATATGTCATGTACAAAGCAAGAAAGAACTTGACACAAATCAAAATCGACTGTTTTTGCAACTTTTTTTTTCGGTCGTACTGCAATGGTTTACTTTAGTCTTCAAGTGTATCATATTTCAGGGATTCAGTTGTGAACACCTATTCATGCCCTACCATTATCTTCGCAAGATAACACCCGAATAATGGTAAAAAGTGTAAAACATGCCTTCCTGTCAACTATGATATTTTTTTAGAGAGTACAGCCCTACATGAAGCGATCATTTAGTGTATTGTAACCTTTATCGTTAAAGTTGCGACATATATCGTCAGTAGGATTTGCGACATCAATCGTTCCTTGCGACATTTATCGTCACCGTTGCGACAAATCTCGTAGCCTGCGAAATATAACGGCGATGCGACATTTAACGGCGCTACAGCCACAAATCTTTGTTCTGATATATATTCAACATTTTAGTAAGTACATGTACCTAGGTATTACCATTTGTTATATTCAAACTTTAAATCCACAACGCGAAGTTGATAGCAATCTACTCGGTCATCATATTTAATAACAGGTTTTCGCGCGTAATTTCTAGTCTTTGTAACACAGTCGTCTGGTATTTTTGCATAAAAAGCAATCATATGTTTGGGTATTCAGTCGAATTCAGATTTAAATATGAGGTTATTCATTGGAAACGTTAAGACTAAGTACCTTTAGGCCGTAAAAATACGCCGAAAAATTAATTTTTTTCTCTACGAGTCAGATAATTGCTTATTTTTGCGCCCGCTGGTTGATGGTGTTTCCCGTTATTTGTAAAGAAGCCAGGCTGGTTCCCTTTATTCGTGGTTTTAAATAAACACTTCATGGAGTCTCTGGGCATAGGGTATAATAGCCATTACTTCGATCAATGTCCGCACCAATATATTCCCATGTTTAAACGTGCAAGATTGGCAAGAACTTATGACTTGGATTGGATGTCACGTGACTTACGGTACCTGCGTTCAGGGCTAGCGACGGCGCATACAAGACAATGGCCATGTACAACACCTGAAACACAAAACGTATGTTCACGTTTTATTTTAATTAATGTTCGACACGTGGGTCGCTTATTTGAAGTTAAAATTTAAATCACTTTAACGAGCCTGAAGAGTCAAATTGTTAGTGTTAGCCTTTTGATCCATATTAACCAGAAGCGAATCTATTGGAAACAACTTTGTAGTTTATATTATTCAATTATATAGTTTTCGTTATTATAACAGTACTTCAACTTAAAGTTGCTGTGCTTAAATCTATAAAATTAATATATTGAATATTTACCTTAAAAGATACCAAAATCTTTGAACAAGTTCCTTTGAAATACACATACATTTTACTACATTACCGTAATGGAAATGAAGATTTGCAACGTTGACAATGCGTTTTTGTACTCAAAACATTAACGTACTAAATGAAGTATCAACCATGTATAATTTATATACCGAATCCGGATTGTGTCAATATTCAAAAGACATTGACAGGAAATACATTAACATGGTTTGAGGCAAAAGTTAAACATTTTCACACTATCGTTATTGTAATTTTTTAAATGTTTATTTATGTTGATTGACTGATTATTGTAAACGTGAGGGTTTATTTAAATAACTGTTTAAATAAGATTTAAGAGGAAATCTCGAAACGTTGCATAAACACAGCGAAATAAGTAAAGCATTAATGCCAATTTTGAGACTCGTAAAATTAGATGCTGAATAGCCACGCCCTGCGTAAGCTAGGCTTGTTATGTATCGTCCAAAGTTATCTTCTGCGATCGGAACAGGATAATCAGGGACGACACTTAACGCGTTCATGGAATTTGTAGTTGGAAGGAATCATTGTCTCAACGGATATCAGGTGTCGGACGAAAGTGTCGGCCCTGATCAGCCTATGTGGACTGCATTAAGTACTTTTTTTAAGAGCGCGACTCTATCAGTGTGTTACTCACCATCCGCAGAAGGTATATGATACTGGCGAGCACCCGGGTAGGCCGTCCGAATCGTTTGTCTATGTACTGGACAAATAAAGAATAAACGCTGGTAGATAACAGTACACGTTTACCATTCATAGCGATGGTATTCTAGTGAGGCGACTACACTTTCAGTTTTATGGATTTTTTTAGTAAAAAAAAAATTCTTTGCAAAAATCCTATTTAGGTGGAAAATGTCGTCCCTGATCAGCCTTTGTGTACATGCATTAAAGGGGCCTTTCACAGATTTTGGCATGTATTAAAGTTTGTCATTAAATGCTTTATATTGATAAATGTAAACATTGGATCCAAAAGTTCCAGTAAAAAACAAGAATAAAATTAAAGACAGATAAAAAAGTAACCCTCAACAAGGCTCGAACCACTAACCCCTGGAGTAAGTCTATCGCATAAACCACTCGTCCATCCGTGCTCATACAAGAAGCGATGTATTTTATACTTAATATATACAATCCTCGTAGTATCCCCAAAAAATAACGACAACAACAGAACTCTTCAAATTATTAAATCGATTCGCGTTGCAATGCTTTATATTTTTCAGTTTTTTAATCGTCATACGATGCATTTTATGGATATTTTAGAGCATGGTAAACGTTCAGTATTACTGTTTCCTCACAAGTATCATTACTACAACGAAAATGTGCGAATCTGAAACAATTTTTTTTATTTTGTCAATTTACCAAAACGTGAAAAGGCCCCTTTAAGCCCAGTTGTAATTTTGATGTTGAAAATACCTGAAATACGCTGGTAATCCCAAGTTTGTAGAAAATCGGAATGAAGATTTGGCCAGCCCCCAGTGCCGTTATCACCATGGCGACGGAAATCCACCAGTACATCGTGCTGTACACATACACTTCCGCCGGCGTTCCGAGAATCGTGATCGCGGAAATAAAACTAGAGAGGAGCGACATGGCAACCGGAATTGGATGCATGGAGCGGCCGGCGAGCAAGTAATCGTCTGTCGTCTGCTTCTTCCGGTCTTTGATCGCATAAAAGATTCCGATAAACGCGGAGATGGCCAGAGTGCAGGCGAACACCGTGTAATCTGCAGCGTGAAATGTCGGCACCGACCCCGTGTTATAACTGTACTTTCCGGATTCTTTCATAGGTCCGTAATGTGATGTTACGTAATAAATTCAATCTTAAAGTGTCCTGTTTAATTACCAGATTACATGTATCTGAACATAGTAAGTTGCAAAATTACATCAACAGCTTGGGCAACAACGTTGGCGTGGCGTCAGCATGCCATTAAAAAGATACTAATTGCATTCATTTATTTCAATGATCATTTTATGAGATACTGCCATATGTGCTCAAAAGTCAACGACATTTAAGTTGAAATTAATTGAATTCATAATGTGCTTAACAGTTAACAACATTTTAATTGACAATTAATTGCATTCATAATGTTCACAGATGTGTTACTGAGATACTGCCATATCTGCTTAACAGATATCACTCAATCTAGACAAATAGCGTCGCTCATTTTACATTAACTTTATTATTAATGGTATTATATACATATACACTTGCTATCAAAGTGAAACAAATATTAAGTACATATGTATACAAATAGGATCTTACCGGGGTATGTCATCCAGTGTGGTCAGTTTCCGACAAGTGCGAGCCAGAAAACTGAGCCTACCCAAAGTAAGTCGTTGCTGGCCTTTTTCCAATTAGTATTTGTCTGTGAAAAAATGATAACTAATTTAAATATATATGTATTTAAGAAATTAAAAACAAATTACGCTGCAGTAAAGGTAAAGATGAAAATGTGTTGCTCAATCATTCTAAAAAAGAAAGGACTCATTTTAAAACCTTATATTATTTTTGTGTTGCAGTTGTTTGAATTTTCTAATAAATGGTTAACCAAGGAATGGTAGAAAGTATGTTAAAATTCTTCCATCATGGATAAAACTTTCTTATAACTGATAATAATAATTATTATAAAAAATAAATGATTGTTAGAATGGTTATGATATTATGCATAATCTGTTATTTTTCAGTATCTTTGATATAAATGTAATTCTAGTGTTTTATAAATGTGAGTGTATCAATCTCCATGCTCTTGTATTCACCTCAGCAATCAAATTATTGTATTTTTGTTCTATGGTAACTTTTTGTTTTGATGTAGACATTTTAGTTTACATAAATATGCTGTTTTATTTTAACCATTTTTTTGTTTTTATAATGCCCATGAAATATATGTGTGAGAGGGTGGGGGGGGGGGTCGTAAACACATTATAGAACCCTATCTTTCCACTGGCTTTCCCGCCTTTTCTTATCGACACAATATTATAGCCAATAGGGTATACGGACGATACGGACCATGGACCATACGGCCCAGATTTGTGGACCATACGGCCCAGGTTTGCGGACTATACGGTTCAGGTTTGCGGACTATACGGCCCGGATTTGCGGACCATACGGACCATATGTCTTTACGCCATGTTGATCATTTTAATACACAAAATACTACACTGCATAGTATGCTGTGATACTAAACATTTTAAAACTAAAAAACGGGTAATGAAACGTTTGTGTTCTTGATTATTTACCGTTTTCATTCATTTTTTTTTCAAACTTTTACAGTGTTTTCATATCCATAAGTACTTAACCCCTATCGTAAATGAGCAACGTTAGAATAAGTTCAGAAACATCTCCCCTTGAAGTTGAGAAAAATATGAAATTACGCTTACAAGATGAAGCAGATTTTTTAAAACATACACGTTCTGTGCTATCCCTCCCCCCCCCCCCCTCCCCAAGTTGGAAACTAGGTTAAATCGAAATATCTTGGAGATGTATTGACAAACGTTGAATAAATAACAAAATTGAATTTATTTTCGTATAACAGTTTTTGAGTCTGTGTTATAGAAAATTCACAAAGTAAAACATTACGGTTAATGGTGGCTGTTTTTATTCTCCTTGAATTAAATCGGTCCGCGAAACTAGATACATGCCTGATGCTCGACCAATCGTTGGCACGACACGCGTGTCAAAATCAGGCTGACTTCACACAAATTGACAAGATGTTTTCGCCACACATAAAGATCGTAAAACGAAATAAGTATTTGTATTGTTGCTACACAGTCTCCATGTTTGCCGGCTCTGACAAGTAGCCATAATGGTTTTAATTTAGTACAATTAACCATTGGGTTGGTAGAAAAGAGCAAATAAAGCCATGAAGCGCGATCAAATGACAAAATCAAAACATAATTCATAGAAACACTTCTTATTTATAAATAGATCTAAAGATACTATACTTGCTGTTGATTGTTGCCTAAGGTTATCGTCTCAGATGGTTGCATTAGATTGTTGCATACGATTGTTGAGGACTTAAGCAGCTAACCGAATGGAAGAACTCCAACTATATGGGCCTGGATCTGGTAAAGCTGGGCTTAATGCATATGCATGAAGTGTGATACCAAATAAAGCTCTGAAGTCTGCACAGGCTAATTAGGGACAACACTCTTCGACTACACTGGATTAGTGTTTAGAAAATACACTGAAACGAAAAATTCATACAGCGGAAAGTTTCGTTCCAAATAAGCATGTGTTGACTGCACAGGCTAATTGGGATAACAGTTTAGGTACATGCTTTGTTTGTTATCCAAGAGTGAAAGTTGTAATTGCACATCGACATTGTCATGGGTAGGTGTTATTAATCACCATCTCAATTCAAGGGCAACAACTGGGTAGTATTAAGATTTTATTAATAGGAAATAATTGGCAGTATGTGAATCTTAGGTTTGTATGGGGCGAAAAAAGTTCAATTAATTAAGACAAACATTTGTTTGTTATTCTGCTCTCTCCATGGCCTGTGATTGTATCGAAATTCAAAAGTATTCAAACAGGAACAATTTGTTGTTGGATTATCGGTGTTCAGAGAATATTCATAGATCAATAATGAAAGGAATAATATAGTTAGAATTGAGGATTGAGGAAATATGAATGGAATATTTGTGTTATGGTTGACAGATTAAAAAAACAATCTACAAACGATCACCAATTCGCCGTTGATAACGCTCAACAATTCATGTGACAATCGGAATCCTTGATGTGCTTCAAACCGAGTTTTGTAAGTGCCAATTCAACCACGCTCGGAGCTTGACAGGATCTCCGCTTGATGTAAATTAGAAATAATTTTAAAACGTAAGAGGAAATCTTCAAAAAGGCAGCTTTAAATAAATGTATTCACGCTGATGTTTTTTCTATAGATTCTTTATGTATTGTTTCTAAAGCATTCATGCCAAAGTAATTATCCAAGTATTTCCTCAGCATTGTGCTCTGGCACAGGGGAATATACCTGCAAAGAAGGTATCTGTGGTTGGATGAGGTGGTCCATCCGGAAATATTTCTTTTTTTTACACATTTGATACAACTAAATCAAGATTAACAATATTTCACAACTAACAAAATCATAGAAACATACAACGGCTTGTGGCGGCGAGCTTTCGTGGACTTTTTTATTATTGATCATAATATCATTCTTTCAAATCTAAAAACATGAGACTATATTGTTCTTGAAAATTAAGCAAACTGTCACTTGTATTCAAAGATGCATGATCAAAAATAAATGAGAGTACATACCTGCAATGTTTTGTACCTTTTTACTTTAGCAAATCACTCAGCTCAAATAATATAATGCAGTTGTTTAATACATATATGGCATCGTTTTACTTACAATAAATTGAATTATATGTCCAAACCAAATCGCTTGACGGTCGCAAGGAGGGGCCAAAGTGGGCCCACAATTTTTGCCGTAATGTACCGGACGTTCTCGCTGGTTTTGTGGTTCATGTAGGAAATGCGGAGCAGTTTTCGAAGAAGACACGTTTGTTCAACGGCATGCATTCTGCGATTTGTGTGCGCGTGAAGCGATAAGGTCTTGCAGCCGTAAAGTAGGATGTCGACTACGAGGGACTTGAAGAGCGTATAATTTTCGGGGAAACTTATGGAGTTTCTTAACCACAACTGCTTAGTCTGGCAAGCGTTGCGGTCTTCGGGGCAAGGTTTATTCAGATCTCAGCAGTTCTGGTACAATCCTTGTACAGCGTTCATCCAAATTACTTGAAGCTGGTCACCTCTTCCAGCTTCTCGCCATTCATTTTAGTGTTTTCACTGGAGATGTTGGCGCTGTTCACCATGATCTCCTACTTTTCATTCTGAGCTACATCCCGTATTGAGGTCAAGGAGTTTACTGCTGAGTCAACCCATGTTTAGCAAATATCAAGTTGCGCCGGATGTAGTTGGGGGTGATGGTCTTTTAGCGTCTCATGGATGATGTTCTCAAGGAAAATGTTAAACAGGATAGGGATACTATACATCCCTCAAGGACTAAAGGGCGCCCACTGATTTCCTGACGAAATCTTCAATCTGTCAATTGAGAAGTACTGCGCTGTTTGCGTGTCCGTATGGTACTTAAATGACGTGCACGTCCTTTCGACAATGTTTAATCATCAGAACCTACCAAAGGCCATCACGTGAGCACTAAAAAGGAACGCCTCAACTAAAATGAATGGTCTTTATATAATTTTATTTAAATATATGATGCATTTTCCTACCGTTCTTTCTTCCCATCGATACAGGAACACCTTATGTAAGCGTATGCTTTAGCCTGCGGAACTGTGTATCCGGCGCTATTGCAGGTGTATCTTGATGACTTGAAGTTTCTTAGTAAGTCCAAAAGAAGAAGAACCTCTCTTCAACATTTCGCAGTCACTCATGAAGCGACCAGTTCTTTCAAGCATGTCCTTGCCTTGTTGTTCTTGCAATTTCTCCTGGATCTGGAAACTTGTGCGATGCCAAGATCGCTTTCATGTAGCAGGCACACTACCTTGTTTGTAACAAGAGACTTTATCTATGCTAAATAATTAGTTACCTCACTGAGTGCATGTTATAACATATCATGATAGCGTTGACATTTACACTATTTTATATATATCTATAATCATTATGACCTATTCTCACAACTTAAATCATAACCTATAACATAAGTATTCAATCACATCATATCCTATTTTGGTAATAATCATCATACAACTATGTGTGTACATTTCATTAAAAGTATGGTTGTTTTAACAACAAAAACAACAACACCAACAACAAGTATTTTAGAAATAAAGCTTACAAAAAAGCTTCTAGCGTACGTTAGTGAAATAGTATAATACTTTCGACTCAGATGACTGTATTGTATTAGTTGAACAAGAAGGTTGCACTCTAGGAATTGAATTGAGATTTAATAAAAGTATCAACTCGGTCGAATCTAAACTTTCATTTATTAAGTTATTGAAATAATGACCTTGATATAGAGTATCAGTATAGATATGGTTCTTAGTTATAAATTCACACGTAATTACTTATTGGTCGCGATTATTCGATTTAGGTGCTTGAACTGAAAGTTTCTAAGTGTGATGTCGATTGTTGTTTTGTAAGACTTAAAAATAGTTCTTTCCAGTTCAACTCATGCTCTTGGAATATGTTTTGCCATTTTATTTGAAATTTAGGTGGTTCGTTAATGATGTTGTTTATTTGTATTCTGTATAATAGTTTGTTCGGTTTCTGTTTTGTTGTGAGTTTTTCGAGAAATTGGGTTCTAATGTTTAGCGTGTTGTTCGTGTTTATAATAGATTTTATTTGTGATGGAATACTTTTGATAAGCGTGTAATACATAAGGAAGTCTATTTCTGGGATCTCATACAAGTAGCAAATATTATCAAAGGAATAAAAATCGTTTATTCGGTAATCAAATAGCTGATCGACATATTTAATGTTCTTTTCAAACCAGTCTTTATAGAAAAAGGTTAAACTTTACGTTTATGTTTTCATTATTCCATAAAATTGTTTTACTATTGCTTTTTTCTTCTAATATTTGTGACTTGATTCCATGCTGATTGTATATTAGATATAAACATATTAAATTATATATGTTATACTAAGTTTGGTGTGTGTCGTGTCCATATAAAAAACTCTTCCTTTGGAAGCACAAATAAACAGTAACGTATGATGTGAGAATATGCATACATTTGACAAAGGTTAACAATATGTTTAACTATCAACGTGAAAATATAAGCGAAATAAACACAAACACAAAACATCACGAAATACCTGACGAAATACAAAGACAATTGGGAAGATCTAAGCACAACCAAGGTTACTGTCACTGCTTTTATTTGGTTGAGCTATTGTTTGAATTGTGATAATATGATGTTAAGTTTGTTTTACGCTTAAATACTTTGTTAATGACTCTGGGCGAAGTAAGTTGTTAGGGCGTTATTAGGCAAATTACTTGTCATAAGTAAAGCACCATATGTTATGACAAAATTTCTCTTCTGTTTGTGCTACTGACTTTGTAAGTCTCCAACAACTATTCGCATTTGCATTTATTTGCATATAAACACAGAAAACACTCAAGATGCACTCTAATATATTACACTTTATTACATCATATGCAAAGTGAAATACTTTAATCTGAAACAATATTAACATCTATTACTTCTGCTGTGTTGTTTGCTTAACTGTTTAAATGATAGATTAAGCATGTATTCGTTAGCGTATATGTATATGCTAACTCATATTTAACATGTTCGATTCCATACTTAAAAATGTTAACCGAATAATCCTTAAGTAATTATAACGAACAGTATTCCATCAATGTCACTGCATTAACCAAATCATGCATTCCTTCGATATTTCTTTTTTTAAACAATCCCATGTATGCCAAATATCTGAAATGAGAGCTCCCGAATACGCGTGTCAACCACATTGTAAACGAATTATTTCTTTGGGAAACTGCCAAATATCGGCCGGTCATCTCGTATGAACAACTATACGCGTACAAAATCCTCAAAAATTAGTGCCCCTAACGTGTTATTGTACCAAACAAATGTACACTTAATTTTAATTCAAGATATGTCCACGTTTAGCCAGAACATCAAACGAATAGTTTAAAATATAATGGCATCAAACAAGCTGTTGTTCGAGGCACGGTCCAATATAAGCAAAATATATGATGACTTTCCACACATGTTCTAGAACCATCCAAACTGTACAAACATATTACGTAGGGAGAAGTCAAATATCAGCTTAATATTTTCGAGTAAGCTGATTCGTGCCCACTATTTACAATCGCTCTCAGAAATGACTCTGCTGGTGCTGGACGAGAATCTCCCACGGCGACATAAGATCTCTGGAATGCTGGTTACCAGCTCAGAGAAAGTCGGTCTGTCGTCTGGTTCCCATTGCCAGCAACGCAACATCACCTGGTACCTGCAACATACGCACATTTATTTATGCATACGATGTCACGCAGTGTTGTGTTTCTTAATGGATTGTATAAGGTGTGTGTCTTAATGAGTTGGTAAATAAGGTTTATTTTGTTAATGTTGGTTTTGATTGGGATGTTTAAATGCGTTAAACAAAGATCAATATTTGAATCGATGAGGGATTTAACCGTGTGAAATTAGATTTCATTGAAATATAGCACGAAAGTGTGTAGACCTGTATGATCTACACTTTGATAAACCGTACGTCAAATACGAAATAATTTGTCGATGGTATGAATACAAGTGAACGATTATTTGAAATGCAGCTCACAGTCCTCGGAATTATTATTAAAGCAAACCATTGGGTATTTTAGATATGAAATCGAAATAAAGGACAGTGCGTACTTAATTATGCTTATTATATTTTTTAAATTCAATATTATAATCTCCTCTGAGGGTAGGCGCAATAATAAAAAGCAATCAAAACAAACAGCTTCACTTTCCACAATGCGTTTACCTAGTTCGTCGTATCACATTTTCCTTAAAAACAACAAAATAGTTCGACCATTGCGAGACAAAATGGTATTTACAACATGATTGCACATATTGCGAAATGATCTCCTGATTTTCAACAGCGATGCCCATACCGATTAATCCAGTAATAATTTGATACATGTACGTACACTTCATCCGGGCAGAAGTCTGGTTTCTCGAGCCGCCTGTTTGTCTTCAGGTAACGCATCATGTCCCAGTTGTCCACGGCCGGGTAGGGACACATGCCTCTCGTAAGAAGCTCCCAGAGAACAACGCCGTACGACCACTGAAACACACACGGTATTTGAATGCATGAATATGAAAGGAAATGGCTGCGTAAGCGAACTAGTAATATAATATATAATATATTTCAAATCTTACCGAATTTTAGGTAATCTAAAATTAAAAATATACACATTCTTGTTATTATATTGATAAAGATATATTAGCATGACAAAATTAGACAATATTCATCTGGGACTGCATGTCATCGTAGGTGCAACATCTATATTTATATGAATCCGGTATTAGCGAAAGGCCGATGTCATGTTTAGTTTACTTATTGGTACAATTACAGGTTATATTATATTTATTTCATAATATATCACGTGGACGATCTAGATCTAGATATCTTATTAGTACGTTTTTGATGTCGTGATACTCAATACAAAAAGGTAGTCAATAAGCATGATACTTAATCGGATGTGTACATACAACGTCCGATTTAGAGCTGAAGATTCCGAATTCGAGACTTTCCGGACTCATCCATTTAACCGGAAGTTTCGTAGTCTTGTCACCGGAACTGTAGTACTCCTTCTCGTATACGTCACGTGACAATCCGAAGTCAGAGACCTTAACCGTCATGTCGTCGGCAAGCCTTGGAACATAGGTGAATACATATGTTCTTGTAAAAATAAGTATATTAAAGCATGTTTGCAAACTTTCCAACGTAATTTAACGTTTGACGAGAGGATATATTGTATTTAACGCAAATTATTAAGATATTTGCTTATGCTTTTCATAAATAGTAAAGACTAAACCATCCTATAAAAAAGTCGAAGAAAACAATAAAGCAAATGAGTAAATGGCCATAAGCTTTTAGTTTACGAGAACGCCTTTTAAAGTAAAAATCTATTGTAAACATATGTTTCACTTTACGAATGTTTGCTTATTCACAAATGTTCGATTGTTCTGACTTCTTTAACCGTATGGTTTAAAATTTTCGTAAATAAGACCATTGCTGAAAACTGGTACACGTAGTTACAGTAGCTCCCCGTCATCTTTAAGATCGTTAAGCTAAAACAATCCACATACCCACACACAACAAGATTCTGTACTTCTGTTATGTCTTAAGTAGTTAAAACGTTTACCATGTCGGTACATTTGATCTCAATATATTGCACAAGGTCAATAAATATATTCGGTTCTCCTGCTGAATGTGCATAAGTTAGGTCACTCAAACCATCCCGTACCGTTTTTGGTTCGACAATCTCGATGGAAGATGGTCTTAAAGAACGTGTTCCAAAAAAAAAAACAGTCAAATCCCTATTTAGGTAATGATATTTGGCTTTTGAAAAAATCATAATTGCACTACTCACATGCAATTTCTGGCAGCTAAGTCTCTGTGTACAAACTTCAGTTCTGCGAGGTACTGCATTCCATTTGCGATATCAACACCGTACATGACAAGGTCACGGACACGTGGAACCTACCAGTAACAACTGCCAAAAATTATGCTATAAAATGACATTGCTTTCCGAGCTGAGCAACTCTTATAATTGATATTCATATGACTTCTAGCGGATTCACAACTACAATACACAATATGTGAACAATACAAATAATTTGTTATCAAAATGAACCTTTTTGCTATCTGATTAAAAATGTTCATTGTTACCCTATCAAGACGGCTAGCCAGTATTGGTGTTTAAGTTCAGATAAAATATCACATAATCGATTAAGATAATCCCACACCGTTCCCTATGGGAATGACCTTATACATGAGAGCAAACCCTTTCATGCTTATCAAATTTTAATGGTACGATTTCAAGCATGCTTATCGTCAACTTAGTAATTGTATAGATCCAACGAATTGTCATATCTAGAACGTCTACATTCAAAATACAAATTGACCGTCAGCTGACGCGTACGTTATTGACGTTACGTATGTAGGAGAGAAGGTCGCCGAGTTTCAGGAACGGCAGGACGACCAATGGAAGCCGCTCGATTCCGAAGCAGATACCGACAAGCTGCATGACGTTCTTATGCTCAAAGTCCTTCATAATGAGAGCCTCTTTAATGAACATGTTCACATCCATGTCCTTTGGGTTGTTTCCTGTTACATCAGAAGACATTTTTTAAACGGAATTTACTGCGGAATTTAATCCAAATGCTGTGCTTACCTTAGATAAAATGTTATAAAAATATTTTTTTTAATAACTCATTAAAATTAAGTATAAGTGAGGGTTCAACAACGTATGAATTGACAATGTCAATATGTAAAAAAACGCTCAAGCAAAACTTTCAAATTAATGAACATATTTACGATGGATAGTCTTCGCTGCGACGGTTTTTTCCATATTCTCTCCAACTTGTCGAAGATATGCTTTGAACACTTGACCGAAATGTCCTAGACAGAAGCATAGGTACATACATAATGTGTACTGATTTCAGTGCTCGAATGAATTAGTGGTGTGGTGTTTTAAATATACTTGTGTGGGTTTTTTTTACTTAAGTTAATGTACTTTGGTAAAATATTCTTAAATGAAACAATAGTTGTCCCTCGAAATATAATAATTCGTATACGCCTATGACCAGAAAAGACCGATGGTTTTTAAACGAAGATTTAAAACTCAAAATGCACAAACACGGTTACATTTATAACAAATAATTCCACATAAGCGCCAACCTTCGCCAACCGGCTCGCCAAGGATGAGGCACTCGCTGTTGATTAGAAGGCCTTTCTCTTCAAGTACCCTCAGAATCTCGGGCTCCATCTCGGGCAGAAGCGGGGATGTCTCTTTCGCGTCCGAACTGCGCTCATGTGCTGATGCCAGCTGAACAACTAGGCGCTGCCTGTAATCTGAAATACGCGACCGGTGGTTTGTACCTCAAAACAATGCGTTGGCCAAAGTATGTGACCGTGAAATTTCATTTACAGGATTTTGCGTTTTAAAAGTCACCATTGATATTAATGTCATCAAAACTATTTACTTTTTTTAAATCGTTACAAGAACATTCTACGCATTTTTTCTAACCATTCTGTCGATTCTGCAGCACATCTGAAGATTGGTTCTCCGACAATCCCTCCAAGGACAGCACGTGCTCTTGCCGTCGGAAGTGCACGTTCAAAGAGTCATGCTGCAGACGACGTGACTTGTTCCTGGTAGAAGTTTGAACCAGCATTACAGTACGTATTTCAAAAACTAAATTACCTCTTTTATCATTTATAGGCATGTAGAATTTTTCTCAGCATGTGTAGTGATTTATTTCTTTAATTACTCGATCTGTGCAGGCAAGTATTTTTCATAAAAAGTCAATGTTAAAAAACATACGGATTACTATATGTGTGCTTTAAAAAAAAAGTAGTCAAGCAAGTCCCTCCGTATGGGATGTGTGACTGGCATCACATTGAAGTTTGCTTTGATGCATATTCCTAACCTGAACGCAATGCACATATCATCGATTGCCTATTTTAGTCTACCTTATTTATTTTAAGTATTTTAAGTAAAGAATTTTTGCGTTCCGTTTATGGTTGCAAATACCTGTGTATATGTGTATCTGTATTGTGTGTATATGTGTTTATTTAAAATACAGCGTGTCATACAAATATCATTAGAAATGACCGTAAACTGTATAGTACGTGAATCTAATAATACAATCACTTGTTAAATGTTAAATTTTTACTTCCCTTGTACATACGGACATTTAAATTGTACTAAGCATATAAGCATATCGACTGTTGTTATGTGCAGGCAGGAAAAATAGGTACCTGCTGTACATGACGACGGAGATAACGATGCAGGTAACGAGCGCAAAGCAGCCGATGACAGATCCGGCTATGATGCCATACATCGTGTAGACATTGTTACTGTGCGGTGCCATAGATTGCCGTACATCTGGTTCTTCCTGTTCGAAGGCTACTGTCCCAACGTCATAGTCCCGAAATCCAATGGAACACTGAAAGGTCACGAGGAGTATTAATTGCCTCTGTCAACAATATATCATGTGTTTAATGTCAACCAAAAAATGAAATATATTATACAATATAGCGTTAACTAAGGAAATCATAATTTCGCAATAAGATGTTAAATACGATATCATTAATTTCCAAACTCATGCGAAATAATTACTGGCTTATACACGCAAAAAAACGCGGCATTGTGCGTTCGGGGTTGTTTATGTATTGTGACACCAAGGTTTTATTTTGCGCTATTTCGGGTTCGATTTAAAGCTCAATATCTGACTAACTCTTTTGGGGAAATCTGAAAGATTTTATTAAATCGAAAGTTTTTCTGACGTGGCGTATGTTAATAACCGTATAATTTTAGCAAACGTTTACCTTCACTGTCAGATTTTTTCCTTGTGGGAACACGTTACTTTTAACATCCACTTCACACACAATGCTCTCATTGACGCTTTGTACGTGGCACGGAATGTCTTTGTTGACAGTAACACGAAAGTTTTCGATTGGAATGGTCGACCAACCTGAGCCCTGTTAAACACAAAAGTGTACGCGTTTATTGTCCAGTGATATTATTGCCATTTAACGAAACCACTGGTTTGTGTTATACTCTTACTTGTATCTTTAAATGTTGTGTGCTAAATATATTGCAAACATTTACAAAAGCATTTTACCTTGATCTCAATAATTGGCTTTTCGATGGAGATGTATCTCCAGCTCTCTTTCAAGACAGGGTCTTTGATAACCCTGACACGCTCAATACTGTTGTTGGTTAGCCAACCGTAGCTGTTAACCAGGATGGGAATGACATGAGTGTCATTCGGGTCTCCTCGAAACTTTCCCGTAATGCAGACTAATGAAGTATCCCCATACGAACAGTTGCCTGGATCCTGGATTTAAACAAGTTTCCTAATGCTTAGCTTATTTCATGTAAATAAATTCAAGAAAATCACTGTATTGTGTTATATATTGTATAACTAATTTACACAAACTCTTAAATAATAAATATTCTGTTAATAACGAATTGTCAAAAAGTATTTAAACAATGTAATGCATGTGTCGTGAATGTAGTTATATGTTTTCAAAGTATTGTCTTTTGTTCTGAATAAAGTTTGAACACTCGTATTCTTATCTGCTCTAAATTTTATTCAATCAAAATTCAATCAAGGGGAATAGTTCAAAGACTGTCACGTTGCTACATATAAAAGCACAAACCATGATGCACATAACAACGCAGCTAGTAATAAGAGAGGCATTTAGAAGAAGAATAAGATATTAGTATTCATAATGTACTATAAGGAATTGTTTATATTAAAAAAATGGCAATTGCATTTTTTTAAATACCAAAGAAAAAACGAAAAAAAAAATCAATGTTAATACATGTTTTATAGTGAAAAAGTGACATTTATTACAAGGGCTAATATTTACACCAGGCTATTTGTTTTGTTTTATCATTAATTGGTTTCAACCATTTTTCTGATGTTAACTTCAGCCATGAACATGATATTTATTTTTGCAAACATGGTAAAAGCATTCACTATGCACGGACGCTGGATTGGTCATTGTTTTGTCAGGATGTACTCTAAACTACCTCGGATACTCTTTAGCATCAAACAAAGTGCCCGAGGTACGGAAACTATACTGATATTACCCCGGAGTATGGCCGGATGCCTGTAAGCTTGTTTTCCTCACCCGGGTACATTATAGTAAACTTTAGAGTACCCATGCCTTTTAAGCGTATTACAAGGAGAGAAACCATGTAAGAATTATTTCTTTCGTTTCAATCCTTTTCTGATATCTATTGTATTGTGTATTTTTATATATTGTACTTGACAAAAGAAATAAATATGTTTAAACTAAGCGTATTTTCCGTTCCCGTGTACATTATGATATATATTTAAGAGTACCAAGATTACTTTTAAATAGCACCTTAGCCAACAACGACCAATTGAGCAGAACTGCTTGGTTTCTGATACACGGATACGTTGTCATTTGGCCAACCGTTATGTGATAGAGTTTTCTTAGACATCCGTAATTAGACCGACAAGATCAAGCATCAAAGAAATACATAAAAGAAAGTGCTGAAGGCACTTGATTTTATTTCGTTAATTACACACTGCACTGTACGGTTTTTCGAAGACATGTATCAGCATTGAACTGATATCAAATCATTTGAAACAACATCAAAAATTATAACGCACCATATAAACAATGTCTAATTTTGTTTCATGCACTCGATGACTACCTTAATGATCTTGCCTATTTTATCTCAGTTATAGATAAGAACAGAGGCATTCATAGTGAAATAAAAATCGCACATGCCATTTCAGGATGAAAGTCTATTGTGTAATTTAAAATAAGAGAAAATGTCACATATATGTAGTGTTAAATAGAAATACATTTTTACAAAAAAAATAAGGTCAGAAATATGTAATTATACCTATATTTGTAAACCTATATGCATAACATTGTGTGATCACTGTGTATTAAACCCATCCATGTACCATTCTCACGAAAAATGTTCACGAACTATGTTTATTTCGTGTTTATTTAGATTATTTATTCTTTAAAATGATGTGTGTTTTTGTGTGTACTTCAACGCATGCTGTTATCTATATGTATGTTAATGACGATGAGCTTCACATGCTTAAGTCAAAAATAAACTATTCTGTTCTGTTCTGTTCTGTTCTGTTCTGTAAAGAATTGTTTTGTATGCAAGTCTTTCCATTTTGTGCTGTCCACTTCGATGATCTCATCGAATTCTTTGTTCCAAACTGATTGCTACCTGTGTAGCTTGGAATTAATGTCTTAAAGCAGGGAAATGTTGGATATACAAGCTTTGCTTTCGGAAGTTTAAAATGTGTTTTTATTGTGAATAGCCCCGTGAATTTAACTGACAAATAATCAATGCGCTTATTTATTCATCCTCTATATATTTCAAACTCATATATACTTAAGTTTACATGATATTGTGATGAGCTTCAAAGTCCCTGTACAAAATGCAGAACGAGACCAGAATAATCTAATAGCACAACAATACCAGAACCCAGGGCACATTAGGTCCATGGCTGTCAACAGCAGTGAGTTGCACGTTTCTACCAAGGCCGTTTAGTCTCTCTCCTGTCACAGTCATCTTTATGCCGCCGCTATGAATCATAACCACGATGTCATATGTTTGATGCTGTTAGGATATTGTTATATCCCCGATTTAACTTACAATACATGTTTTTTAAATACGATAACACATTCCTTTCGGTTAAGCGCTTAGGTTTTCATTACAAAAATTGTTCAATATTGATTTGTATTTACTTTAGAATGTAAAACTTGATAAATTCTAATGAAGTTTAGAATAACCACTTGGTTTAACAATGATTTTTAAATGAATATTTTGCATGTATGTATATGTTGGTGAGTCTTATACATAAATTATAAACTCTGATTATATCTTAATAAATTAAACACTGGAAAGATTAGTGTGTGCGCGCGGAAAGCAAAATTTTAGAGCGAAGTAATATGGTGTTGATCACTGACATAGATGGTCTCTTGAAGTTCAAAACCAATGAACAGGGGTTTAATGACTCTTATGACATTTAAAGTGCCCCTGTTTAAAAGCGCCATGTAACATAATTTTACCTAAACAGACCATGAGTTTCCATTCTTAAAATGGACCGTGGATTGAATTTCATTTGGAGGCACAATCGTTCAATTTACGTTAAAATCTTAAGATAATAGTATAGGCTATTTATTTGCTATTACCTTTTAGTTGTGACCATTGGATGAAAGGTCAGAACATCCGCATCGGTAATGTAGTGTATTGAAGCCCCTGTCAAAACTGCAGCGTCGATGTTGAGGGAGACATTGAAAGCACCCGACATTTTTTTTGTCGGCGTCCGACATGTAATTGTATCATTCGATAGCCTGATAAACAACAGCAACATGTATTCGTTTGCATAAGGTTTTTATTCGTTTGCATTAGGTTTTCTGAATAACAGCTTATTGGCAATGGAAACAAAAATAAGTAAAAAATACACCTGGAAAACCAGATATTCAGACTTGATTATGGATGGTAGTATTACTTCCGATTACTTGTAATGCGTATACATGTACAGTCTATTCATAATAGAAACAAACTGTAACAACAATGGTTAGCACATTTAGGCCAAGTCTCATAATAAGATAACATTAAATTTAAAAAAACATAGAAATTAGAAACAGATTGCCATACATGTCCTTGTCTGTGACGTCACATCTATCCTGACCAATGGCAATAGTCCGGTTGCTGCCTGTATTGAGGTGGCGACCACGCAGTACCATCTGTACACCTCCCGACTGTCTGCTGAAGGCGTGGTCGCTGATGTTCAGCCAGGGTTCCTGAACATATATTTCACTAATGCATTGAATATGATCCCCAATACGTTCGCACTAAATTATAGTTAAATGATGGTAAGACGTTACTTTTTACTTCTTAATAATGTTCTGCCTAAGAATAGCTAAAAATATAACTTCTATTGAAACCAGCTTAATATGTTCTAGACAATCTGAATTTCAGATTCCCAAATGTTATTGTCGGCATAGTTACATATTATACAATTTAAGTATATGCTATTTACTCAAATAAATATATTTTACAACTCAAATTTTATAATTTGGTCCATACATCGGAGCTTAGAACGTTACCCAGACTGTTGTCTCAACAATTCTCATTATTGTAAACATTTTATTCTGCAACTTGTTCCTTGTCTTATTTTACAAATGCCATGTTAACTAATTGGATCCGGTTACAAAAATCAAGTATATTTCATACGCATAATTTAATAAGTCTTCTTTACATTTATCTTATCAGCATGAGTTAGTACATGAATACCTCCACACATCAAAATGAAACTAAATATTGAAATATTATTAATATATTACTCAATATAAATGCATTGCGAACCAAATGTAGGTACAAACCAAGAACGAAAATTCCTTATGCGATGTGGCTTCCCCATTGACAGGAATGGTCGAAGTCTGCGTCCTATTTGCCGTGATACTCACACGAACAAACATTTCATATGAGACGCCGCTATGGTCGAAATCAGACAACGGAGTAGTCAAACATACCAGTCTAAAACAGGAAAAAAAAATGTGTTGTCAAAACACACCATAAAATCCTTCATAAAATACCGTCATCAAACAAGACAATGCAACGTGGAATAATATATACCATTTTAAAGCAATTTAATAAGTTACACATATAAGTGTCAAAAACACAATGTTGTGTGCAATCGCTATATATGGAACGAATGAATCGTTAGTTATAACAGTTTTTTTCCACCTGTATGTTCATGAAATCTAACTGAACTGATTATTATTGAAGCGTTCAAATGATATGTGTGATTGGTATTAAGAGTATAACGTCAGCAGCTTTAACGGTAACTGTCGCTCGATTGGGCATTGTCGGCCCGGGTACCACTTAAATGTACTCAACATTTAACTATACTAAATGTACCCCGGGTACGGCAAATATACTGAAACGTACAGGGCATTATAACGCTAAATTGGTCGTTGTCGGGTTTTTTTCCGAATTAATTATGTTCATACGTATGTCAATATTCTGTAAAATGACCTCTATTTTATCGAAACTCTTACTAAAAAGCATGTTGAGGCAGGTTTCGTTCCAATAGAATTTTGTTTCGTATTCCGCAGCGCGTTTTACGACATCGGAGTTTGGGCGGGAATAAAACTCGGGTACAATCTAAAATGGCCGAGCAGACAATGACCAGCCGAGCGTAACTGACTATTTGTGAATAAAGTTAAAGATTGATTACTTGGTTGGAAAATTGCTTCGATCAACGTTATCACATGAGTTGTTGCCTATGAAGGCATGGACTTGTTTTGTCGCATCGTTAGCCCCGAAGTGTCCATGAATGGTCAGCCGGGTACCACCAGCTGTGGGCCCCGTTTCCGGTGTTATCTGAATTAGTATTCGTGTTTTAACATGAAGCATCTGATAAAGATATCAAATGAGCTAATCGTCGTAGCTTTACAAATCTATATACAGTCAATCTTGTGGATGCGACCACTGTAATACTCTTTCTATAAAGTCATCCATCTTATCATCATCTTCTTCATTAAAACATATATAGGCTACACAAGATTTTGCATTTAAAAATATGTCTAATTACAATAGTAAAAAACGGCAATCTATAAAAAATGACCGGAAAAGAAGCTAACCACTCACCAGGTTAATAATCGGTGGACAATAATGTTGAAAATATTTTGTATCATTTGCGATAGCCGATGTTGTGTTGACGCATTGTCCATGACCGGTAGTAGAAATTATCCAATGGCATGTCAACACCTCAGTCCTGTCTCGAAGACAAGCCGCACACTCCGAGTGTATCCCGCAGTCGTCCAGTGACAGCTTTATGACCTTTCATCAAAAACAAAATAATCGTTTGATAGTATTCCCCGGAATTCAGTTTGCTTAGTTTGTTCTTTACATTGTAACTAAAGTGCTTTAAAACCTGATGCTGCACAGTGGTCGTGCTTTACAAACGTATGCTGCAGTGTGGTCGTGCTTTACAAACTTATGCTGCAATGTGATCGTGCTTTACAAATTTATGCTGCAGTGTGATCGTGATTTACAACGGATGCTGCAGTGTGGTCGTGATTTACAAACGGATGCTGCAGTGTGATCGTGATTTACAAACGGATGCTGCAGTGTGATCGTGATTTACAAACGGATGCTGCAGTGTGATCGTAATTTACAAACGCATGCTGCAGTGTGATCGTGATTTACAAACGAATGGCGCGGTGTGATCGTGATTTACAAACGGATGCTGCAGTGTGGTCGTGATTTACAAACGGATGCTGCAGTGTGATCGTGATTTACAAACGGATGCTGCCGTGTGATCGTGATTTACAAACGTATGGTGCAGTGTGATTGTGATTTACGAACGCGTGCTGCGGTGTGATCGTGATTTACAAACGGATGCTGCAGTGTGATCGTGATTTACAAACGAATACTGCAGTGTGATCGTGATTATCAAATGGATGCTGCAGTGTGATCGTGATTTACAAACGGATGCTGCTGTGTGGTCTTGATTTACAAACGGATGCTGCAGTGTGATCGTGATTTACAAATTGATGCTGCAGTGTGATCGTGATTTACAAACGAATGGTGCAGTGCGATCGTGATTTACCAGCGGATGCTGCAGTGTGGTCGTGATTTGCAAACGGATGCTGCAGTGTGAGCGGGCGTAAGAAACGGATGCAGCGGTATGAGCGTTAAAATAGTCATCGGTATTGCAGTCTTGTAAAGTGATGTGACGTTTTAAAAAACTACAAAAATGCATTAAGAATCAGCATGAGAACTGGATAGCGATATAAAAACTGCATATGATACTATCTGCCCATGATATTACCATGTACCTTCTCCGCCGTATAAACAGATATAACAATGTTTCTCTTAAATAAAAAAAAATAAAGACTATTTTATTTAAAATTGCACGTACGTTGCCGCTGGAAATGTAGAATATCGCTCTGCCCGCTGGGTCCATTGTGAGACTTTCTACGCGAGATGAAGTTGGGGACACCGACAATAGGATATCCAATGAATAATTCGTGTCTAGTTTGGCCTGTACACATGTTAAAATGAAAAAAGATGTTTTTCACTGTGATATGATTTTAATAAAAACTCTTCGTCAAATGTGGTCTTTAAATATTAAAATGTTGGAAAGTATTGGTCAGGAAAATTTATTCTTATGATTTGGTGGAATAGCTCTGCGAGATTGTCTATTTGTATTAAATTATCAACAGATCAACATTGGTCATAAACGGGTCATTAAATATAATTCAACTGTATTAATTATCGTACATGATCAATGTGCTTATAATTATAAAATTTCTTTATTAATAAAGGGCAAACATAAACATATGAAAGCGTATATATATATGTAAACTGTTCCAACATTGGAAGATGTGTTGCGGTAAAAGTGTGGGGTATATAACTGTGAATAAACCATCTTTTTTATGGGGATGGGGATTTCACAGTATGTCTGCTTCATTCTGCACCGTAGCTAGGCGCACACGCCGAAGTCTCCAATAGGAATATGTCTGTCTGTTTTTCTGTCTGTCTGTCTGTGTTTGTATGTCTGTATATCCGGTTGTTCCATATCTTTCTCCATATATATATATATATATATATATATATATATATATAGCGGCGATCTGTATCTTTTCGTTAAACGTTGACTGACATAATATTATTTGTTCTTTCTGACGACACATACCTTGGTTATATCAGATTTATAATTATATCAAAACTAAACGCATTTCACCTTTCCCCACCGTTTTATCTTATGAAATCTAATCTAAATGCCATCATTATCCATAGCGCTTAGATTTTCACAAGAAAAACGCAAACTTAACAAACACAAATTGAAATAGGCAATAGTTCAGCGTCGTTACAAAAACAGACCTTCAGAATAGTGCCGTTGTTTGTTCCAAGGACGAAGAGGGCGTTGCCCTGATCCCCATCCGCCCGTGCAGCCAGGCAGGTGATGTTCTGAGAGAAGGGTATGTGGGGTCGGATAGAGGGTGTAAGCGATCCGCTGGTCAACACCCGGTGGTTATATTTTGTGAATCCGCATTTGATGTTGTTCAGGTTGCGCTAAAATGTACCTTTTACCATGAAGCATAATATTTCATATTATGAAAAGTCGACGTCACAAAGAGAGAGAGAGAGAGAGATTGTATCATGTATTATTGCTAAGTTTTTCACTTACAATGTAATTCATCTAAAAACTGACAATTATATATTGGGGAGGTAATTCAATCAAATTGCACAATAAGGTCTTATAGAGAAAATCACAATCAGGTCTAAAATTGAAATTGTATATACCCCGCAATTAATTTCGCTATATATATTTCTCCTTGTATAAGACGTTAAATAAATGACGTATATTTAATAATAATAATATATTAGGTACCCCTATATACCTTAAATTTGCGTTTATATCGGATAAAAAAGGGTATGGAGATATATGTTTTTAAAGTGGGAACCCCTAACCTATTTCTAAATCAGAGACCCCGTAACTGGCAATATGTGTGAATATATATTTATATATATATATATATATATATATATATATATATATATATATATATATATATATATATATATATATATATATATATATATATATATATATATATATATATATTCGATTATTAATAGTATCGGGAGTCATTGCGTCCATGCTCAACACATTGGTCAATATGGTGGAATAATTATTGTTAAATTAAATTAATCAAAATAGTATTTATCATGGAATTGTTGAAAAAACATAAAAACATTAACAATTTAATTGACACCACAATTATATCGCCGATATATATCCTCATTTATGATATTTCTGGTCAAAATAAAAGTCAAGCTCACCAAGTTAACGCGAAAGCGTTTATATTATATAATCCTTTTACTGACCCTGATACCTTGCGGGTTGGATTGCAATGCATTGCAATGCATTAAAGTGAGGTCACGATTTTACTGCTGGTACGATGGCTTGGTTTAAAACATTATACTTTTAAATGATAAACGTTTAAGTTCGAAAACTATGAAAAATAGTTCGGTCCAAACGAATATCGGGGTAGTGAAAACAATAATTTTATAATATTAAATATACTAGTACAAAGATGCATTATGGAAGTAATTACTAAATGTGAGTACATAGTCTTTAAGAAAAAAATGCTCTGACGCTGAAAATCTTCTAAATATAAAGGGGCACACACAAACAGTAGTGATGTCGAGAGTTGAGTGTAAAACTGTTCTATCCTCAAGCCTTTGCATAAGAGATAAAACTGACCACAGAGTTAACAAAACGCACTGTAGTATCCCTGTCTGTACCCAATACTTTACAAATAAAAAGTCAATTGAATTACCTTTTAAATTAATATAAATGTGTTCACTGTATTTTGAGCGTTTTCTACTCCGAAAAGTTTCTGTCCTACCGGCGGGAAATGTTTATTCAAATGTCATCGCACGCTTTCAACGGTAAGCCAAGGTTGAAAAGCTGGGTTAACGGTAAGCCAAGGTTGAAAAGCTGGGTTAAAAAGCTACGCCGAAAAAATACATCGTGTTTACAGTTTTTACCCATTTATGCCTAGCGTCTAGAAAAAAGGCCTTGGCAAACAGCGTAGACCCAGATGGTCTCATCAGGGTCTGCGCTGTTTGCTTACAGGAATTTCTGTAAGAAATATTCTAAATATAGAAATAAAAATACTAGACATCCCTAATTTTAGAAATAAATTGATCCAATTTAGAAGGATGGGAGAGTCCACTAGGCATAAATGGGTTAAACTATTTTAAAAACATATCTGGTTTACTGGTTACAAACCACATACAAATATTTACAATGATGGGTGTAACCTTTGCGAGATTTAGAGGCACTTTATTTCATTGTAACGGAAATATTTATTTTTTTACCCATGGTTGTGTACATGCCGGCTCAGCTCCATCTATCCAATCAGGCGTTGATCCACTGGTGTTGTAAAAACACTGCTTTAACTGATCGTCGAAAAAGTCACCAATCGACGTAACGTTGTACACGCACAGAACGGAATGTCCCTGATGCTGTAGCGTTCCACCGTCTAATACAACGTATAACATATTCATTAACATTGTTGCAGCAACGATGGTAGTGTATCCGTGGCAATCTATTTTTGCCTCCATATAAGCTCTAAAGTTAGAGTCATTTGCACAAATCTGTATTATATAACCGATCTCTTTCCCATCATGTTCCGGTCTATTTTTTAAGAAATAGGCGTTGTGGTTATTGTGACTATCGATGGCATAAAATCCGTATATATATCGAAAAGAGACGTTGGGTTTAGCTTTTAATGTATTTGTACCTTCATAGTGAACGTAGAAAGACGTGGCATTTCCGCGAAACAATAACCTTCTAGATAGTGCAAAGCGGCTTGTGCAGTTATTCGTGCTGCAATCAGAGTGCATACTGTTGCTCGCGGGCGAAATGGCTGAGAAAACTGGAAGGAGTCTCGACGGACTGTGAACAATCATTGCCGACACAGGGCTTCCAAACTGGGCTGATGGTGGTATGCCATTTGAGGCCACTATGTAGTTCACAGAAGATATATTGGAAGCTAAGTGCAACAGACACGTAGCGTTGTACGCTGAGCCGCACACGATCAGATACAGAGTGTTTTCGAGGGTGATCATCTCAAACACCGAAGGCGGGCATGCACTGGGATTTCCTGGGTCGCAATCAGGGTTGGTCACTTTGTACATAAGATTAGATGGTTCGAGCGACAAAGTGTTGTATTGCATCAAAGAGTAACCATTGTGAATGTATACCTGTCTGTTATGACCCACCAAAACGCGATACGCCTTCTGGTCGGTTGCGTTCAATACTTCTATGATATTTCCCGATGATAACTTCGCAATCGTGAAAACGGTAATCCATGCAACACAAATCATTTTGAAGCGACCGTTTGTACCAGCATCGAAATAAAAAATGAACAAATTATAAAAAAACGATAAAAGTCGCTAGAGAATAAATTTCCTTTTCTTGACAATTGTTCTAAACATCACGCACCGCTTGTAACAAAATGTATCCAGAAAGTGTATCCATGTTTCGTTCAAAAGAAATGTTAAAGGGGCCGTCCAACAGATTGGTAAATTGACAAAATTAAAAAAAAAAAGTTGTTTCAGATTTGCAAATTTTCGTTTTTGTTATGATATTTTTGAGGAAATAGTAATACTGACCATTTACCATGCTCTTAAATATCCATTATATGCATCTTTTGACGATTTGAAAACCTGAAAATTATACAGCGTCGTGCGACGAGAAACGATGGAATAATTTGGAAAGTTATGTTGTTGTTATATTTTGGGAAACTACGAGGATTGCTTATATTGGCAAAAATTACATCCGCTCTAAGCATGAGCATGGATGGTCGAGTGGTCTAGGCGTGAGACTTTTTACTCCAGGACTCCAGGTGTCAGTGGTTCGAGCCCTGTTGAGGGTTTTTTTTTTCCTTTTTTAAATTGTATTCTTGTTTTATTTTAATGGAGATTTTTAGGTCATATGTTTAAATTTATTAATATAAAGCATTTAATGGCATGCTTCAATACATGCCAAAATCTGTTGGACGGTCCCTTTAATGTATTAATAAAAATTCACAAGAATTTAAACTTAACTTAAATAAACCAGGATATTAAATGCTAGTGCGACCCTTAAAAAACTTGACACTACTTAATATTTTATGCTGCAAACAATAAAACAATCCGTCAATTCACAATTGTTCGGTGTGGTTTTAACTTTCTTTGTCCGCGTTGTCCTCACGTTGTCTGTTTCTTGGCATCGATGAACATCAATTATGAGCACTTGAAGACAGGATGACCTGACTTAGGGAGGGCGTATTGTTAAGGGTTTGACAAAAAATTAAGGGCATGAAGGTCAACATAATTATTAAGCTAAGTAAAGGAAGATGCTGACAGTTGGGAAAACGACCTTTTTCAACAAAATGTCATAGATTCAAACATGAACATATAAAATGCATTCAATCAAGCGTTTTATTTATAGTTCCATAGATACAAACAATATTAACAAAGCATAGATTACTCCCACATAAAACACCAATTCAAAAACATGTGTAATATTGTACAGTAATACAATGTGACATAACATACGTAATTCAACTTATCGTCATAAACATTCAAATATTTTTAACGCATTTATATTAAAAAGACAATTCATAATGTATCTGACTAAGACATGCATTTCATAACTCGTCCAACGGTGTAACCGGGGGAAGGGTTAAAGGTTAACCCTAGTTCCGTCAGTGCATGCGTGGGGGGGGGGTTAAAGGTTAACCCTAGTTCCGTCAGTGCATGCGTGGGTCCATGTTCACGTGTTTCCCTCCGAATTTCGATCCTGAGATAAATCAAGGTTTACTTAAGCTTTGTTTTTTAAATAAGTTATTTCGTGTTGTTGTTTTTTCCGTCAGACATAAACACTGAGTTTGCTTTTCAGCTGTGCTACCATATGCCAAGGTTACATAAATATGTGAAAAATAAAATCAACTATACGTAAGCAAGATTGATGAAAATAAGTATTTGGATTGGGGGCTAAATATGGATAATACATTTCTTTCAGTTGCTCTGTAAGAAACAAATTATGGTGAAATGATTGAACACAAAATCTGGCCCCTGTGAAAACTCAACCCGTACTTAAGCTCAGTTGATGAAACTGGGTATGGAGATATAAGGTCATATAGTAAGTATGTGGATTATTTCGCCTGTCTGTTTGTACGTCCGTCCGGCTGGCTATCCAAACAATCTAGATCCTGCGATTACTCAAAAAGAGGTCAATGCATCTCGGAATGAGGATATAAAACTTTGCACAGAATATGAACGCATTTTCAGTCTGTTTGTGTGTTTGTTAGTTTTTTGTTGTTTGTTTGTTTTGATATAGTTTTTTTTGTAAGACGAAAGTGTGGTTGTTATGGTTACAGATATAAGTGAAAAGTAATTTCTGGATCCGGCGACATATCAGGAAAAAAATTCTTAGTTGATAAAATTCGATATGAAGATAGAGGGACATGTGTTGATTATGCAAGTTATTTCAGTTTTGAGTTCGTCAAATTTTGGTATGGTCTCAGAAAATGTTAAAAAAACTAATATTTACATCCTGACATAACTTAAACGTATTTAAGCTAGGTTAATGGAGCTAATGGAGATCCTGTTTTACGCCGACAACATTTACCTGTTCGGTGGCTTCTGTTGTGTATTTTACCAGAGACGTAGACGTTTGTGATGTAACTAAGCTCTTATTATTATAAAGATATTTAATGTATTAAATTAAGAAATTATGTTAACTATAGATTACTGCACACATTTTGTTTTAATAGAATCAGTTTATACAGATATCAGATTTTTGTTAACGTACATTTTTCAATTTAACCAACAACAAATACCAAAAGTGTGCAGTGTGTGCAGCTGTTCTTGCAACAACGGGCTTAATAATAATTGAATCAATCACTCACGAAAATTTCTTTTAACAAACTACGACACACTCACATACACTTTAGGACCTCACACATTTTAAGAGCTATCCTTAGCTCCAGATTAGAATTAAACGCAAATAGATTCCATATGAAGGTTCGTCGTATTAAAAACTGCTGTTTAATTTGTTGGCCTTTTTTAAGCATTTCTTACCGAAGTCATAAACATATGTTTAAACAATGTACACACTAGTTTAGTATGTGTTGAAAGTGAACACTGTAACGGATCGTAAATCAAAGTATGAAACATCGACATGATTTACAACTACTACTGGAACAGTTTACCGAAAACTCAATTTGACATTAAGCTTCTAAGCTTCTTTTCTGTACCATTTCGTCGATATAAAACGTACATTTGTGTGTTGTCGGTACTGTCGTATACAGTAACGATAGGCGTCGGATTGTTTTAATTATACCTATCAAGATGTGTACGGACAAACACAAAATTGCTATTCCAAAATGAATATTGAACATACATTAAAACTACAATAATATAATATGCATCCTAGCATTGAATCTGGATTGTAGTTTTTTTAATGTGTGTCTAAATGCGGGGACCAGTTGGCGCAAGTGTCGCTTCGTTACTGGTGTGTAGCCTTTTCTAGTTCTCGAATTATTCTGACATTTTGTCGTCTGCATCTTCGTTTCCGCTTGCCTTGAACCACGTAAATTATATGCATTCAGAAAAAGAGGAGCAAGTGTTTACCTTCTACATATTGTGATTTTAATTATTTGGACTTTGACAATGCCATTATTTGCCAGGAAAAGCAGTGCCAATAGGTATAAGTCAAAATGTTATAATCCTCTGGCTCTGGTGTCTGGTGACCGAAAAGCGAGTGAAAAATTATGTATTTATGCAAACAATACAACAAACAAGTATAAACGTTGAAAGATTAATTAATTCCCGTAAAATCCATGTAAGATTTGTTGATTTACAGCATGTTTACTTTAATCTGGAGAGGCCGTTAGTTCCACACACAGCGATATCATTCTGATTTTCACTACTTGCATGGTAGCTAAAGAAACTTTAGTCCAAATTTTTGACGCTCTTAAATATTAAGCTACTTTTTATATGGGTAATATTTGGAGCGTTCAAAGGGTGAAAGACCAATTATGTGGTGGGAATTTTTTGTTCTTTGTCTATATTGTTGCGCAAGGATTTTGTGCGCAACATTCAAGCCCCGATATAAGACACTTAATAACAACGGATTGCAATAATATTTACATACCTGTGTAGATAATTCATTTCTCGATAATGTTCCGTAAAAATTATGTAATGACACTTTGAATTTTGCACGCCTGAGCAATTAAAATCCAACCACTATTCAATTTTTCAATATCTCTCGATTCGCTCGCTGTGTAGATATAAATCGATAACACGACCTCGATGTAAAGCATCTGGTTTAAAGTGGAAGAATAAATAGCGTAAAATACAGTTTGCGTTCGTCTGTTGTGGTGCAGCTCGTTACATAGTAAACCGATGTTATACTTTTCTGGATTAATTTAGCATTGTTTTTTTTTCTAAATTGACAATTAAAAAGTTCTGAAATAAATTACATCTTTTATTTTTATACTGAACATAAATAATATTGATACAGATCGTACAGTATACCGTCCTTTGTTACGTAGAAAGTAAGTACATAAAACAACACAGACAGAGGTGCGAAAAAGACATGCATAAACACTTCCTGAAACTTAGAACAGTGAATAGAAACTGCACCATATCTGTTTTGAACATATGCTTATTAAATCGACAAAGTTTAGCATACTAGATATAGTTATGTAAAAGTCGGTGTTAAAAGCTCATGTTAAATAAAAGTACGCGTACACGTTACACCGTAATGCCTTCTTCTGATTGGTTCATATTTAAATCAGTTTCATGACATGGCTACAGGTCAGTGATTGTTTTGCGATTTAAGCAGACGTTTAACTGAAGAATTTATGCCTTTCTAACTTCGAATCGACGATATTTGATGTAAAAATGAACTTTTGAATTAAAACTGAATGAGTTGGTAATGTTATTTTGCAATTTTACGCAAATTGATGAAAATTTAAACTTTCTAGTTTCCACCACAAAAAAAGTCCTTCAACGATGAGACGTTCCAAAGAATTTAGCCCATATAATAAGTATCTCTAAATTCTTTGCGCGTCTTATAAATGAGACTAAAGAAACTTCAGCGTACAGTTTAAATAGTATTGACGAACCTGTACGCTGAAGCCAACCCCGTATCGAAAGTCAACCAGAGTCGTAACATATTTATGTCACGCTATAAATCAAAGAATGCTCATTTTCTTGGATACATTTCTACATATATTGGTGAATGAATATAAATTACTGCATCGAGGAATATTTTAAGGTTCAAATGTTTCAAATGCATCTTACAATAGACGAAAATAACTCTCATCAGTCTGAAATTCACAATTTTGACACCATTGTCGCTTTGTCACGTGACGAGTTTTCATTTGGATACTTTCGGATAGACCTTGACATTTTATGCTGAAATTGTGAACATTGCTTTTGTTTTCTGAAATCTATTATTTGTGATTAACAACATACGTCTGGTGGATTATAAAACTGATTTTAATGTGAATCGAGTAGTTTTAAATAATATTTACTTCGAGTTTGTATTTACACTACAATTTGTTAACAAAACAAGCCAGAATAATCTAAAATACCGGGAAATGTCATTCTGAATTTGAAATCACTTGAGCACATGGTATTTTACTAAAAATAGAAATGACGTCATATGACCTTTAATCTCGGGAGATTCGCATTTCAAGAAAGTTTGTCAAATGGCTGTTTTTCTCGATATGTAAGAGCAGAATAGATAAATTTTTAATATTTAAGATAGTATTTTGAGAAAGAATATATCAATTAAATGTGAAAAGGTCAATCTTTCCAATCAAGTGGTTGATTTGGGCCAATAACTGCATTTAAAAGCTGTTTTGGACCGGTCTTTGTTAACTGTCAACGTTTTGGGATATTCTGGTTGACTTTCTTAATGAGTTCGGTCCATAACTATAAAGTCGCGTCAGTCAAAAATCATAAAAAGCAACATTTAAAGTTATGGTAGCCAGAACTACTTGCATGGTTGACTTAGTATCATGATGTCGCATTGAAAAGGAGAGTACTTTACAGTGATTCATTTTGAAATCTACATCAATGAGTCCCAGGGACTCGCATATTTTGAAACAATGGGTCCAAACTGAAAACAATGGGTCCCAGATTGTGTCTTTGTAAATTCGTTACAAATAATTACTTAACATGATACGCCTTAGCCAGGGGCTCTTTTATGCAATTTTACAGCTTAAAAAAGAAATAGGTTTATAGCAAGTAAAATCTTTATTTGTTTTACTTAAATAACAAACAGTGAAACTTATAACATCTTAAACAGAGAACTTTTAACTTATTTAACAATTTGGACTGACTACAGTTTTGATAAATTGGATGACTAGTGTTTATAATTTTTTGGTCAAAATTATCCCTTTCAAACAGTGTGACAAAAGAAAATTTCTGCTTTGGTCAAAAGGTTTACACCTTCAATACAGATTTAGTGTAACAACACTCATACTGTATTTAAGGTGTATAGCCTTCTCGCCTTGTTTTTTCTTCAAACAGGGAGAGCATTTTCCATAAATTCATTCCTGACAAAATTGCACAACTTCACTCTCATAAGTTTGTCTTGGTTCCCTACAGTTAAAGTGTTCCTGAATTTGGTCAAGACCTTATTCTGTACATAAAAACCCCTCTCACATCCTGCAGTATGAACAGCAGAAGCCTGTGTTGTTATATGTACTAACATTCTACGTTACATAGGACGGAATGCTGTACGATCTGTATCACTATTATGTATGTACCGTATAAAAATAAAAGATGCTATTTATTTCAGAACTTGCACATTTTTAATTGTCACTTTAGAAAAAACAACAATGATCAATTAATCAAGAATAGTATAATAACATCGCTTTACAATATAACTGTCTGCGCTCACAACAGACGAACACAAAACGTGTTTTCCGCCGTTTATTCTTCACATTAAACCACATGTTTAACATCGAGGCTGCGTTATCAATAAATATCTACACACTGAGCGAGTTTTAATTGTTGAGGATCAATTTTGAAAACCTTTTTGGTTGGCATTTTCTTTGTTTACCATCCGGGACAGCAAATTAAACGTCCAATGAACTTTTAATAAAACGCCGTAACTGATTGGATAATTGATATATTTCATCCAATCAAAATACGCGTATTACATTCTGAATGTAGTAATGTTACTTTCGTTCTACTTTTCAAAACGGTGTTAACATGTGTTTCGCTTATCTCCACGAATCGAACTCGGTATCATGTACAACTTTGACGATGTTGAAAATCGGACTTTTTAAACAATGAGTCCCGAGTACACACATGTTTGAGAATGATGCGTCCCCAGAAAAAAAACGTGCGTCTGGCACGCAGGACGCACATCAAAATGAATCACTGACTTTATTGAAATAGACAATAGGCCAAGTAAACTTAAAATTTTGTTTCCTTTAACATATTATATGTACCGTACTAATCCCTGATATCGAGCGAGTCTAATTTTTATCTTTGTTTACATGATGAACGCGGCTCTCTTGATGACGTCACCCGCATGCATCCGAGTATTTTGTTTCAATAACATTACTACGCTTGAACATTAATACAGACACAACTTTAATGAGGAAAAACAGGTATAATTGCATTTCAAAATCTTACTTCCAACTGCACTATTCCAAATATTATTGAACCCCTATTTCATGCAATTGTTTCAGTCCTCTTCATTGAACTTCCACATAAATTGCAAAGCAGAGCCCCAGATATGGATTTGTGAAATTAGTAACAGTACTTCCACTGACAGAAAGAAAAGGAGTAACGCATAAAATCAATTAGTACCTGTACTACCATATCCAAAAATACAGGTAATACTGTACTACCCGTGTTCTTGGATATTGAAGGGTGTATAACTGACTTTACAGAAACATTTGCAGCAATTAGAATAAATATATGTAGCTTCTTAAACAGTTACTGTATTAGGTTTTCCATTCTGAATTATGATGCTAATACAACTACACATTAAAACTCATGACTAATACTATTTCTTCATTTTTGTTGACAAGAAAACACAAGCCAACTAGTAAGCTAAGTAAATAAACACTTATTTCACTGTCTCATCCGTTTCCCATCGTGTTTTCTAACGTTTTACGCCACCGATGCAATCAAATCATTTAATATCGGGGCGACAATGTCTTTTTCTGGGTTTACAGATTTAATGTCAGGATGGTTAGAAGACACCGTATGTAGTCATTATATGACAACAAAGTGTTGTTTTGAGCCGCTTTCGGTTAAGCCGGCATTTAATTGCGCACAGACATATCGTTTTTGACGGATTTACAAGTTACAGGAAATCACGCGACAGAATAGACAATTTTATATGAACCCAGTCTACAACTTTTCGGTAATTTAAATTAACGAAAAGCGCCGTTAGGTTAGAGACCAACTAATCACGCCGCGCTGACGCAGACGTATCGGTACGGCCAGATTTTTTTCGTAAAATGGATATTAATGTCGTAATTGTACGTCCAGTTTATAAAAATAAATGTGTAAATCTTCATGAAAAAGGCGTATTTACGGCTGTACAACCCTTATCTGGAGCTCTGGCAAAGTGATGCAGACAACTGCGCTTGTGTAAACAAAACACTTTCATGTTTTTGATTTATTTTAAAGAAAATTCTTTTGCTTTTTCCCAATTCTCAGAACATGTTGCGTGGAACAATCTGTGCATGAACATCACAAAATATGTAACATAATGATATACACATGTTCAGTAGGTATAACCCGTCCGGATTGGATGCTAATTTGATCAAATATTTAAAAAGTAACATATATGCCAAAATTTTATTTGTACAAATTGCAAACTTTTGTGTTTTTGCAATTTTTGAGCCCTTTAACATGTCAATGCTGTTCAAAGAAGATTGACCGACAAAACAGAAACTTGTTAAATCAGGATGCAGGATCACAGGACTTTGTGGGTTTCCCCCTTTTAACTTAAATGGATGTGTACAGAACAGTAAGTGGTGTTTTATTTCAAATAACTTTTTAGAATTATTTTTCTTAAGAATTTCAACTTCTGCATAAAAGACAGATTTTTATGCTGTTTATGGCAATGTGAAATACATAGGAATTATTTAATAAGCTGTGTTCTTGTTAAAAAATTCTGTATCTTAACTGCATTCATTGTACATGGTTATCCTTCGTGCAACGTGAAATTTTGTCAACGATTTCAGACTTATTCAAGGATATATTCTTATACCTTAAGATATCGGCAGAAACTGAAAGAAAAACTGTCCTTTAGAGTTTAGGAACTAAAAATGCTTGCAAATGTATTTCAATAACTTGAGAATGATGTTTGCAAAAATAATCTTCTTAACAGTGTGTTTACATTCTGTCCAGCCCGTGTGTAAACTGGGAAACCCTGTTCATTCTGCACCCTGTAAATTGTAAATGGAAGTTAAAAAAAAAAGTTCAATTACTGTTTCAGTTTGTAAAAATATGTTCAGTGAATAGAATTACGAAGTTTTGATGGCCTAATGCTTATTTTTATCAAGTACTCTAGCTTTTCGGATGTGACGTCTCGATACCAGGTAAACAATGCCCTTAGTGGATGTAATTTGCGGGTTAAGGTAGCGCACCTCTAATGATTTCCCGCGATTTATTTTACGATCATTGCGGATCTTCAATGATCGGTTATTTCCGAGAGATGCATTATATTTTTTACAAAGTTCGAATTTTGTTATATGTTTACGTAATTCCTTTAGAATACATTATTTTCACAATAAATATTGCCTTTGATCCAAATATCATCTGAAAAATACGATTTCGCGATTTCTTCATAGATTGGCGAGCCTTTTTACCTGTTTACTTAAGAATATTTAATTTAAGCTTGCACAAATTTGAAGTTGTCGTGGCCTAGTGGTTAAGGCGATGGACTACAAATCTTTTGGGATCTTCCCGTGCAGGTTCGAATCCTGCCGACATCGCATACTTTTTGCGACACGTTTTATTTCTTTTCTAACATAATTTGATTTAATGTAGCATATATGCTATGTTTTTTGTTTAATATGTTGAAATTTTTATGCACATCCTTCAATTTTTAAAATTAAAACAACGTTATGGCTAAATTGGGTGATTTACTGCTGAAAATACGAATGATGCATGTTGCATTTTTGTTATTATTTCAAAAAGTAAACGGTAAATCTGTCTATTTCTTGGTATTTTTGCTGTATATAGTGTTTCTATAAAAACTATGTTTAAAATATAACTTAAATGATACTATTTTGAATTTTTAGCCGGATTTTTTTCGAAAAAATCTCGGCTTATAGATTGATGTTGTCGGGCGGGCGGGCGGGGTGGCGGCGAGCTCGAAAATGTTAAAGTTCTTATTTCATGGTATAACTTTGGTATGCTTGGACCTAGAGTCTTCAAACTTGACATGAAGGTTGGCCAGGATTAACAGATGACCACTGGTCATTTCAAGGTCATTCATTTGAAGATCAAGGTCACTGTGACCTTCAATATAAAAAATGTTAAAGTTGTTATAACTTTGGTATGCTTGGACCTAGAGTCTTGAAACTTGACATGAAGGTTGGCCATAACTAGTTAGTAACCACTGGTCATTTCAAGGTCATTCATTTGAAGGTCAAGGTCACTGTGACCTTGAATGTAAAAATGTTAAAGTTCTTATTTCATGGTATAACTTTGGTATGCTTGGACCTAGAGTCTTCAAACTTGACATGAAGGTTGGCCAGGATTAACAGATGACCACTGGTCATTTCAAGGTCATTCATTTGAAGGTGAAGGTCACTGTGACCTTCAATATAAAAATGTTAAAGTTGTTATAACTTTGGTATGCTTGGACCTAGAGTCTTGAAACTTGACATGAAGGTTGGCCAGAACTAGTAAGTAACCACTGGACATTTCAAGGTCATTCATTTGAAGGTCAAGGTCACTGTGACCTTGAATGTAAAAATGTTAAAGTTGTTATAACTTTGGTATGCTTGGACCTAGAGTCTTGAAACTTGACATGAAGGTTGGCCAGAACTAGTAAGTAACCACTGGACATTTCAAGGTCATTCATTTGAAGGTCAAGGTCACTGTGACCTTGAATGTAAAAATGTTAAAGTTCTTATTTCATGTTATTACTTTGGTATGCTTGTACCTAGAGTCTTCAAACTTGAAATAAAGATTGGCCAGTACTAGAAGATGACCACTGGTCATTTCAATGTCATTCATTTGAAGGTCAAGGTCACTGTGACCTTAAATGTTAAAATGTTAAAATTGTTATAACTTTGGTATGCTTGGACATAGAGTCTTCAAACTTGACATGAAGGTTTGCAAGCACACTTAGATGACCACTGGTCATTTCAAGGTCATTCATTCTAAGGTCAAGGTCACTGTGACCTTGAATGTAAAAATGTTAAAGTTCTTATAACTTTGGTAGGTAAAAATGTTAAAGTTCTTATTCCATGTTATAACTTTGGTATGCTTGTACCTAGAGTCTTCAAACTTGACATAAAGGTTGGCCAGTACTAGAAGATCACCACTGCTCATTTCAATGTCATTCATTTGAAGGTCAAGGTCACTGTGACCTTCAATGTTAAAATGTTAAAATTGTTATAACTTTGGTATGCTTGGACCTAGAATCTCAAACTTGACGTAAAGGTTTGCAAGCACACTTAGATGACCACTGGTCATTTCAAGGTCATTCATTTCAATGTCATTCATTTGAAGGTCAAGGTCACTGTGAACTTAAATGTTAAAATGTTAAAATTGTTGTAACTTTGGTATGCTTGGACCTAGAATCTCAAACTTGACGTAAAGGTTTGCAAGCACACTTAGATGACCACTGGTCATTTCAAGGTCATTCATTTGAAGGTCGAGGTCACTGTGACCTTGGATGTAAATATGTTAAAGTTGTTAATACTTTGGTATGCTTAGACCTAGAGTCTTCAAACTTGATATGAAGGTTGGCCAGAACTAGTAGATGACCACTGGTCATTTTAAGGTCAAGGTCACCGTGACCTTGAATGTAAAAATGTTAAAATTCTAAACATAACACAAGGTTTGCTCATGCCTTGAAAAGTACTTACATTTCATTTTGACCTTTGAACAATATTTCAGTAATTTAAGTATTGCATTGACAAAAACACGAAAGGTACTTTCCTGTCATTTAAATCAAAAATCCGGCTTCAATGCGGTCATCTCCGACCGCGGAACTCTTGTATGATTTTATAATTTACCTTAGATAAACATTTGTTAATAATAAATGTCTGTAAAAGAATACTTATTTCATCTTGTTTAAATTTTAAACACCTTTACTGCATCTATACACACCAACAGCATGCCCATATTTGGAAATTTGAATGAATTATGGAACTTTTATATACCCCAGGGGTGAAAATAAACTGTACAAAAGCTGAGCGTAGGGTGGTTTTGAAAAAAACGGTATTTTTTTTTAAAAAGCATGGAAAGCCTACTTACAAATTTGCATGTAGTTCAGTGAAATGATGCTGATTAAGAAAATAATTAATTAGATTATATTTGGATATGTGCCCATTAGAGGTGCGCTACCTTAAACACGCTGTAACACTTAGGAATTTCCATAAGACCATGTGCTATAATAAGGTTTCTCCTGCTGGTGCAACTGACGTTTTATTTTGTGTGTATTTGCATGGTTTTAGTCTTCCATTGCCTTTTATTGGAGAAAAAAAAACATGGTTTTTGACAGTGAATAATATTGTTTTAAATTTGCGTTGGTTGCCAAGATCACTTTTGTTACTTTATACCGATAACTACTTAAGAAGACATTTTACATGTGCATTTTAGTTTTGCTGGTGATACCGGGTTCCAGACTGACTTTTCACAGCTTCAGAATGCCCAGTTTACACAGTTTGAGCTGTCAAACTCACAAGGGCAGTCACAAGATTTCTTCTCGCAGCCTGAAGACATTCCTGCCAGACCTTCCACAGAGGTACTGCTGTTTATAGTTACGTGGTGGTGTTTTCCATATGTTTCAATGACTGCCAGAACATAAGTTAAAATGATTTTTTCACACAGTGTAAAGTTTATTTCCCAAATTTGTAAATTATTGCTTCACATTTAATATTTTGTTGGATGCTTTTAACATCTGATTGTTAATGTCAATTAATGATTCAAACCTTGTTAAATGTGTTTGTTGTTGGATAACATTTGATTGTTCTACAATATTTACTTTCCTGCAGAGTAACATTATTTTTGCAATTGTTTGTCATTAGTAATGTACCATGAATTTGAAACTGAACATTAATAAACTTTGTTAATCTGCTATTCATGGAAATTATTTGATTTAACTCATTGTTTCTTCTTATTTTTTTTTCTACTAGGGACATCGCCAACAATATGAAAAGTATATATCCAAGCCTGCGTTGTTTCGAGGTCATGCTCGTAGCCAAAACAGTCAAAATAACACAATATCTATTCCTCAAACGGTCAAATCTGTAGATTTTAGCAACTCCAATTCTCAGCAACAATTAAGCATCCAGAAAGCAAGAGCAAAAGAAAGGGATGACAGGTACTACCTTTTATTCATACAAATAATTCTAAATAGCAATAATATGTCTGTTATATTATTACATTAGTTCATTATATAAGGACAAAAAGCTGCATGAATGTTTCAGCAATTGATATTAAAAAGGGCCTTTGCACAGATTATGGCATGTATTGAAGTTTGTCATATAATACTTTATATTGATAAATGTAAACATTGGATCTTAAAAGCTCCATTTAAAAACAAACCAGAATTAAATTCAAGAAGAAAAAAAGTTAACTATCAACTGGGCTGGAACCATTGATCCCTGGAGTAAAAGTCATTCGCTTAGACCACTCCGCTATCCGTGCTCATACAATAAGTGATTTATTTTATACTTCATATAAGCAATCCTTGTAGTATCTCAAAATATAACAACAACAACAGAACTCTCCAAATTTTTCAATTGTTTTGTGTTGCAATGTTTTTTTAATTTACAGGTTTTTAAATCGTCAAAAGATGCATATGATGGATATTTTAGAGCATGGTAAATGATCAGTATTACTGTTTCCTCACAAATAGCATAATTTCAACGAAAATTTGCGAATCTGAAACATTTTTTTTTTGTCATTTTACCATAACGTGAAAAGGCCTTTTTAAGAATAGTTGTGAGGGTACATACAGGGGTGGCGAAACAAAATGTCCAAGTAGCCTGAGTTGTACATTTGCTTGTCTGGGCAACTGATTTTTTTTCTATTAAGTTGTCCTTGGACAACCAGTTGTTAAAAAAATTGGGTCGAGAAATACAAAAAAACATAAGCCATAATTACGTTTAACAAAACTGAATGTTGACACGAGATTACATTGTCATTGCTATTTTTGTAGCAATAAAGCAAAAATATGGAGTTAACCGGCCCACAAAAAAGGAACCCGTCTGAATTTTCAACATTCGACCCGAATGTTAGATAGTGTACAGACTGGTTTCTTTATTTTTACAATCAGACAGAAATGAAAGTATAGGATTAAGATAATGAACTCACTGTCTAACGTGTTATTTCAGACGACTTAAACAGAAAAAATGGAGCGTTTTTTTAATTGTATTAGATTATGATGGAACTTCTTGAGTCTACTTCACAGTTTCTGACAGAAAGTTAAAACTTATGTGACAACTAAATGAGACCGTGTTAGTAATTTGACACACTTTGATAATTTATATAATCATTAACAGACAAGTGTAGTTCGGAAACGGACCAGTAAAATTTCCTAAATGGTTGTCCGTGGACAAGTATAGTTTTTTTTAGATTTCGCCACCCCTGACATAGAAAAGAAAATTGCCAAACCAAAGTTAAAACTGGTAGAAATTTATTGACAAAATGTGTCTTTGAAAATAAACAGTTTTGAAATTAAATTAATAAAACTATGAACACAAAATATCTGCATAATACTTGTAGAACTTTTTCATTTTTCCATTATCGAGTAACTTTATAAGTTGCCTTGGTCGATAGATACATAATAAATAAATATTGCGAAATTATTAAGCAATACAAATGGGAATGGGATTTAAAGGTCTATCATAATGTTTGTTATTAAAATGCCATTATTACCATTGTAGCCTACTGTATCCTTTTGACTTCAGCCTGTGGACTCCCTTATTTCATATTTCAGAGATATGCTGAACAGCATTGTTAACATAGTGAAGGAATGTTCAGATGAGGTAATGTATGCTTTTAGATTTGGATTATCTTTCCAAAAGTGGATATGGTATCTTTTGAACTGTTAGAAAATGTACTGAAAACGTTTTGGAAACATTGTTTTGGCATGACTTTATATTTTAATGGTTGGTTATCAGTTAATAACAATATAGTGATAATGGTGGTGAGGTGGTGATTGGACCAGGGATATTTATTTATGATTACTGGGTATCAAGAGTTAATGGCCAAATTTGTTAGTGATCTGTCTACTAAAAAGATGGTCTACAAATCCAATTGAATGTCACTTTGGTAAATGGGTCCTAGTTATTAAAACCCAGAAGTCAGTTATGAAAGCAAATTGATTGCTTTTTAAAATCTTTTTCATAATGATGTTATTGTTGCTCTTCAGGTGAAGCATAATCTCAGCACTTTGAAGACATCCGAAGACTTTAACAGCGAATGCCTAAAAAATTCAATCAAATCATGTAAGGTATTTTATTATTTTTGTTTAATTCTGAATACAATTTTTCAGAGCAAATATATTATTATGATTTACATATTGTTCAGGGTGTGGGAGCGTTCTTTAGATTCCCTCCAAAGACACCAAGTATTGTCAAGACCCAGCAAACAGACTCAAGAGGGTTTCAATAAGTCTGAGGCTTTTGATGCAATCAAGCTACAATAAATAGGTTTAACTTAAAAGGTGTTACAGTTAGTAATGAGCATGTCTCAAAAGCAATAGATGGATCCGAGATTTGTTTGCAACTCCTGCCTAAAGGCATTAATTTCTATTCATCGCATCTAAAAATCACAAACATCACCATGTGCTCATTTTAAAATCACAAACGAAAAATGTTATGTGTTGTTTTTATAAAATGGTAGAATGCCCAAAAGGGATGATTGGACATGACAAATTTTGCTCATAATGTATGATTTTTTATGCTGCCCTAAAATTTATTTTGGGGGGAGCATATAGTCGCCGCTTCGTCTGTCCGTGCGTGTGTGTGTGTGCGTCTGTCCGTCCGTGCACAATTTTTGTCTGGGCTATTTCTCAGCGACTAATGACCGGAATTCAATGAAACTTTATGGGAAGCTTTACTACCAAGAGAAGATGAAAATATTATCAGCGGGTTCTGGTCGGATGATTTTTCACAGAGTTATGGCCCTTTGAAATTTTCCATTAACTGTACATATAGTGCAATTCTTGTCCGGGCTATTTCTCAGCAACTAATGACCGGAATTCAATGAAACTTTACGGGAAGCTTCACTACCAAGAGGACATGTGCATATAATCAGCCAGTTCTGGTCGGATGATTTTTCACAGAGTTATGGCCCTTTGAAATTTTCCATTAACTGTACATATAGTGCAATTCTTGTCCGGGCTATTTCTCAGCAACTAATGACCGGAATTCAATGAAACTTTATGGGAAGCTTCACTACCAAGAGGAGATGTGCATATTATCAGCCGGTTGTGTGCGTCTGTCCGTCCGTGCACAATTTTTGTCTGGGCTATTTCTCAGCAACTAATGACCGGAATTCAATGAAACTTTATGGGAAGCTTAACTACCAAGAGAAGATGAGAATATTATCAGCGGGTTCTGGTCGGATGATTTTCACAGAGTTATGGCCCTTTGAAATTTTCCATTAACTGTACATATAGTGCAATTCTTGTCCGACTATTTCTCAGCAACTAATGACCGGAATTCAATGAAACTTTACGGGAAGCTTCACTACCAAGAGGACATGTGCATATTATCAGCCGGTTCTGGTCGGATGATTTTTCACAGAGTTATGGCCCTTTGAAATTTTCCATTAACTGTACATATAGTGCAATTCTTGTCCGGGCTATTTCTCAGCAACTAATGACCGGAATTCAATGAAACTTTATGGGAAGCTTCACTACCAAGAGGAGATGTGCATATTATCAGCCGGTTCTCGTCGGATGATTTTACACAGAATTATGGCCCTTTGAAATTTTCTATAAACTGTACATATAGTGCAATTCTTGTCCGGGCTATTTCTCCCCAACTACTGACTGGAATTCAATGAAGCTTTATGGGAAGCTTAACTACCTTGAGGAGATCCGCATGTTATTTGTGGGTTCTAGTTAGATGATTTATTTAGAGAGTTATGGCCCTTTGAAATTTTTAAGTTGCTAAACCATCCATCGTATTATTTTGTCCGAAGTTATGCCCCTCAAGACGTTACCTTTTATCTGAATATATAGGGCAATATTGTTACAAAAAAACACTTTGGGGAGCATCACCCGTCACCGACGGTTTCTTGTTTTTCAGGACAAGCTGGTCATTTCACAGGACATGTTATTTAATAAATATCAACAATTGTTACTGTAGATTGTGCATGTGTTTAATGCCTTATAATTGCTTTCCCTGTGGCTGAATTGATAATGGAACTACATTATTCTACTTTAAGTGCCTTACTGTTCTAGAAAATTACCCTCAAAAACCAATTAGCTATATGGTGTCTGCCTTGAAATGAAAATGAATGTTAATATAGTTTTCATGACAGTGCTATTTACTTTTATGATCTGGGAGAATGGGGCTTAAATCATGTGCATAAAGTATCTTCCCAGATTAGCCTGTGTAGTCCACGCAGGCTTATTAGGGATGACACTGCCTGCTTTTGTGGAAATGTTCATTTGCAGAAAGTTTCTTCTAAACAAAAAAACAGTCTAGGTGGAATGTGTTGTACCAGACTGCACAGGCTAATCTTGGATTAGCCAATGCATTAAGCCCCATTTTCCCAGAGCGAGGCTCACATGTAAATACATATCAATGCTGTTAAGTGACAGAGAGGCTTGAAGAGTCTAGCACAAGAATCCTGAAGGCCCTGCAGAAAGATGAGAAGAACGAACACATGGCTCAGATCAACGCTCTCAAAAAGGAAATTGAGATGGTATCATGTTCTGTTTAAAGTTTAAAGTTTGTTGAGTCACTGCAGTATTTTTTTTTACTTTTTTCTTTATAACAAATTGAATTAACTATTTATTTATTTTTATTCTTTAAGAAACTCTTTGCACAATTATTGTTTACACTGAACTATTTATCAAATGTCTAACATTATTATATTAAAGCTCTGCTCATTGTTATATGAAACCTGTCTTTAAAAAAACACACATTTTTACATCAGTTGAGAAGTGACTACTGTACAAAGTACATACGGGTTATATATTTTGGCTATTGCAGATACTTGGTTAGAGGTTTTGAATCTGAAGGACATGTCAAAAACTGATACACTATTATATTTTTAAAAGGACCAATATCTTTCAATACTTTATAAGAAAATGATTATGTATATAACCCAAATGTCTTGTTTTAGCAAATTATTTATTTGTATACTTTAAAATAATAAATAGTTGTTGCTGGGTATCATTGTTGACATAGAAAATATAGCAATATTAGTAAAAATGTTTTAAATGGAATGTACTGAAGTACTGCTATGCAAACTTTTACTAATGCTACTCTAATTTGTTGTAAAAATCTTATTGAAGTGTGCAATTTCTTTACATGTGATTGTATTTTAAAAAAACATGATATGGGAACACCTCTGGAGGGCTGCTTGTGGGGGGCCTCCTGGATAATCATGTCCGCTCAATAACTCAGACAGTGTAATTTAATCATCATGAAACTTGGCGAGAATGCTTATGGACATACTAGTAATATCTTGACACAGTTTGCTTAAATCACTTAAGAATTATGGCCTTTGACTTTAAAAAAAAATTGCAAAATTTGCCTTTTCCGCTCTTCAGTTCAGACAGTTTGAATCAGTTAGTAAAACACAGTGATAATGTTTGTGGGCATGTGTGCATTTGGAAGTTAATGAGGTCCTTCTGTGCCTGAGGCTGCATTATGCAAGGATATCCCAGCACAAGATTTAGGTGTGAAACGCATGTACCAACCAGACAGCTAGCCATGTTCATGGGCATAATTTCTCGAATAAGATTCATAAAGTTATAAAGTCAGGTCAATTCAACCTTTCCATCTCTTGCTCAAATAGTTTAAAGTAAATCATAATGAAACTTGGTGATATTGTTTGTCGACATATTATCTCAGCCAAGCTCCTTATCCTGCTTGTCCAGCTTTGGCACATGAGGCACTTATGAATTTTTGCCTGACGGAATCATAAAAATTTATTCTACAAAATTAACTTGTCCCAGCTTCTTCTTCATGAAGTACCTGTTAACACTTTTCCAATTGAGGAAAAATTACCAAATTCCCTAAAACCGTCTAAAAAACATTTCAAAAAGGTGATCAAGTTGCCTCAATTTCATTTGAAAGCGCGTTATCTGCCTGTGAACAATTAAACTGAGCACTCAAGGGGAACATTTCAAACAAAAGTAAGAATATTTAAATTGGTTTGTGCAAGTAAGTATACAGCAATTAAAGGACCCATTATTCCTAATCTAAAGATTCCACAAAACGAAATTTCCAAATTTCATTGTTTTTCACTCTTATTTTCCCAATATGGACAGCGCCAGTACTTTTCCCAATTTGGTAAAACAAATTGCTGTGTTAACCCATAAACTCAACTAGTTTTAATCATATCATCATCAAACTTGGGCAAAATTTTGGAAGACAAAATTTTGGCGATTTTGATCACAGCCAGATTGCTTAAAAGACTTCTAATAATAATGTAAAATGTGTTTTATTAAAGTGATATTATGGGCATTTTTTACTGTTGAATTCAGCTGAAGAAAATTAACAGGTCAAAAGAGTAAGTTAAAATGTGGTTACTGACCAATTATCTGCAACTCATCTTGCTACCAGTTGTTTATAAAAATATATATTTTATATTATATATTTTACGTGACCCACCCAGTCCTGTAAGCCGAAATGATCCGTAAAACAAAAAGGTGTCTTTGTGTCGTATAAACGAATCTGCACTAAAACTAAATTTAGGTTCACATTGTACATGCGTGATCAGTTGTCAAACGAAAGTACTTTTGATATTCAAATGCATTATTTTTCTCTTTCCGGGATATTGTTTTAGTATGTTGATGCTGCATTAACAAATATAAGTGTATATGAAGTGAAAACACACAAAAAAAACAACGGTTGCGATAGACACCTATAAACTGTTAGATGCCCATTATATCACTTTAATGTTGTTCATAGTAACGCAATCTTCAACTATGCGTATCTTTGCGAGTAAACTCTTGTTTTGAAAGCATATATGAAAAAAAGCTAGCATTGCATATGTGTTTATCTTAACTATTCCGAAAAAAATATTGATCTTAACACAGTGGGAATACTAAGCATTGTTTTAATATCTGCCTCTATATAGAGGTAATATAATTGAATATAATATGACAAAGTAGCCAACAAGGGGGTACCTTACAATTATGTGAAAGATTTACACCCATTTATATCAATTGTGTTCTCAATAAAAAATGTCAATGAGAGGATTATTGTAAGCAAAAAAACTTCAGACACCAAACAATTTGTCGTTGTAGAAAGATGAGCATATTCGAGAACTTATTCAGCAGAAAGATCAGCTGAACTCCTCAGCTATGGAAAGCCTTTCTAGCTCTTTGGAAGCCGTTAAAGGTTTGTTCCTGCAACAACAAACACAGGCTGAAAAGAAACTTCAGGTAAATTGATCTTCTGCTATTATGCTTCTGTTAACCATGTTTAATCTCCAACTTGTGTGCATATTAGCCTATCAGAGCTTATTACAACTTAAAATAATTGCCCACAGTGTGTCTGACAATTGGATAATATTGCCTTTGTTATAGTACTAAAATTTATTAAATGAACTTTAGAAGAAACATGTCTTGTTTTACATCAAAAACATCATTAAACATGACAAACACTGTAAATACAAATACAATTTTTGTATCTTTTAAAAAGGGAAAATATGCAGGTTTCTTTTGGCATTGATGGCAGTGACAGTGATTTGTATATGATAAAAGTTTGTTTACGCAATGTTACTGTACAGTGAAGGGAACAAATGTTTTAATAACTTAACCCTTTACCACTTAAATACGTATTTTGACACATTTTTAGCCCTTCAGAAAATTTAATTTAATTAAAGACCTTTCTTAATAGATTTCAGTTTTAAAGGCTTCATTTCCAACCCTTAGATACTGATGAGCAGCAAACATCATAAAACCTGAACAGACTGCGAGTTACTTGCAGGCTGTTCTGGTTTTATGCTGTTTGCACATAGCCATTTTCACTTTGCTTCTGAGAGGGAAAGAGTTGAGCACTGCAATTTACAGCTAGTCGTAACTTGTTCTGTTTTTTTAAGTTATTTGACAAAAAAGGGAATTTGACAAAGAACATGTGTTTTAAATTCTGCAATTTTGATTAATGCAGGTGAATATGCAGCTGCATTATTAAGCCTCAGCTGTTTGTATTAGCATTAACAATTTGCTGGTTGTTAATTAAATGGTAAACCTTACTCTACTGAACATTGCCTAAATATTGTATAAGTCTGGTTAGCTCAGTTTGTAGAGAATTTGATCACAAATCCTAGGTTCGATTCCAAGCTGTGCCAAATCACTTTTGTGTGCATTGGCCACAAAACTTTTTATTCAAGTAGGGTAGTTGTGAGTTACTGGCATTAGTACAGTATATGCACTTAGTACTGGTAAACCAGATGACCCAGGAAAAGTCTGAGTAGGTAAACCTGAGGTTAACTGCGTGATATGACTGAAATACTGTTGAAAACAGCAAACAATCCAAATAAATAAACTAACAACTAATGTCAATTTCAGAGAATGTTGGACTTGAGTGAGGAACATTTGCAGTCGGCAAAGGAGTTTGAGACTTGCCAGAGACAGGGCAACAAACACATCCAGGAAGTGAAGTATACCGCACAGAGACACGCCCAAGACTTGGACAAGCGGTACATTTTGTTATTTACTGGTACTTTTTTTTTAAAAAGGCATCTCAGCTAGGGCTATGGCTTAAGTATTGTGCTGTTAACAGATTTTTAAACTAAAAACTTTTATTTTGATTATTTCTTGTTCTCTTTGCTTGCATCAAACTTGAAGTTAGATTATGTACAGGTCTCAGACTGCATATGTGATTTGAAACTGATTAGCATAAATATTTTTAAGAGATGTTTGGGTGATTGAACTTACTTTAATTACCGGGATAAAATATGAATTCATATTATCCTTTTAACTAGAGTTTAAAAGAAAATCCCAAGATTTTGCCTAAAACAAAATCAATAAAAAGTCCTATATTTGTGTTGGGAACATTGATTTATTGTAGAATTCTCTGGGCAACTAAGCTGTCAGCCTGCTACAGGTCTCAGTGGTATAGTGGATATGGTGTCTGCTTAGTGATCAGGAGGTCCCAAGTGTAATCCTTACTCTGGGGGCATTCTCACAATTTTCTCCCAAGACACAAAGTACTGGTACAAAATGACTGTAGCGCCACAATAAGCCTAAGCCTTTACATGCTTTCTAAAATAAAAAAGGTCTTAACCTAACAAGCCTACTAATTGATGTGTTTGGTTGCCGCAGGTTGGCTGATGAACTCTTGATGCTGCGAGACGACTTGGAGAGACAGAAACGAGACCTCGAAGGTTTTTTCCAAGCGCAAATTCTAACCATGCACCTAAAGCATGAGCAACGAATTTTAAAAGGTTATTAGAACATTTAGCTTCTGATCAACAGCATGGTACTCTAAAACTAGGTCATGCTTATCTGAACAAATGCACTTTTGAAACCAGATCACAACCGCTGTTTCGGAAGAAGTTTTTGGAGTTAGGACTCGGAGAGTTTCCACCGCATGTGTCCATATTTCCTCATTTCTTTTAGAAAAACCACTAATACACAATTGGTTATTGTTTAAAGAAATATATTTGCAATGAGATCAAAGGATATTATTATTAGGGACTTTGATATTAAAATAAAAATATTAACTTCCTTTTGTACAATCTTCGGATGTGGCACACCACGTCCGTTAAAGCATTCTTGAATAAGCATTACAAAGCATTCTCTGTTATTTTCTGTGGTTAACCTTTATGTGTTATTAAGCACATTCGCTATTATGATAATATACATTTATTTTATTTTGTGGTGTCTCAGTAATTAAATTAATTCTGTTTTCATAACATTCAATAAACACGTCTTCTTTAAACAGATGATATTGCTCATGGAAGATATTTCAGACATAGTCATGCATTAATAATAATTTTAAAGTTTTGTATTCAAGTCATGAACACAATTGACTTACAATCCGTTTTCAAACAAAAAACAAACATAAAAATGAGTGACATGTGTAAGTAATTTTTAAAAGAAATTCTACTTACCTTTCATTAGCATGGTTTCCCGGAGTTGAAAGAAGGAAATAATTTGAGTGTGATCATTTCAAATGTTCGGCTACCGGTAAAATTTAATAAAGGGACTGAATAAAATTAAGATTTAATAAAACAATTGTCATAGATTCAAAAAATAATGTAGGCATTATATTCAACCAAGCAAAATAATTCTCCTGACAGAGAAAAGGTGATAAAATGAGTTTGTTGATTAATAATGGTTTAAGGAATATAAAGCGTTTGTAATGCCTCTGATGGAAAATTTGGCACTTATATGTAATACCGTAATTGCGTCGTCTTTCATTCCACATTCAAAAGCATGCTTGGAATAGTGGTAATGCATTACTTTTTGCTAATAGAGGTCGCGGGTTCAAACCCCAGTGCAGGCACATTTTTTAATTTAACTTTTTTTCTTGTAATTGTAAGCAAAACTATTTCAAATATTGCAGTTGTTAGAAAATTTATTAAATGACCTTTTCAGTCTTGTCAGTTTCCCACAACTGACTATTCAGCAATATAACCAAAAGTGTTGCTAACTTATATGATATTTGTATATGCACGATTTCTCCTAGTTAAAATCATCACAAACCTTTGTTCACAGTTATAATTATAAATTTATTTATTGCCTTGAATTTTCAATTTACGAGAAAATTAAACCACCATGTAATATTTATTTATTGCCTTGAATTTTCAATTTATGAGAAAATTAAACCACCATGTAATGAAAGTTGTCTCCTAATAATTTAAATGCATTTTTGAATTGTGATTCCTATTTTTAATGCACTGATAACTGGATGATTTAGGGGTAGCAGACAGTTTGCAGCACCTGCCTGCAGTAAGTGTGGACTCAGTAGGACAGGCCTCTGTCCTAAGAGACATCTGTAGGACTCAACAGAAAGAGCTAGAGAAGTACATCAAGACTCAGTCGTCTGAACTGAACAGGCATTTCCTTAAGGAAAACAAGGTGAACAATAAACATTTAAAGCTTCCTTACTTTCTAGGAAAGTGAATGGAAAACGTTACTAATAGCGCATTAAAAAAAATATGACCAATGAAACAATAAAAGTTTCAAAACTTTCCTTTGTAAAGACTAGAAAAACTAATTTTAAAGCATGGTCCATTGAATAAAACTACCTTAAAATATTGAACTGATAAGAAACTGAAGTATCTGTACACTTAAAGTTTGTTGCAAAATAGTTCATTAATAAATGTTTAAACTTGATTTAATTTTCAGATATTTACACTAATTAAATCTCAGAGTAACAGTTTTTTTAATTGTATAAAGAAATCTTATGGTTGAACTTAACATTATAATGAACAAAGCATTTCTGAAAAGAGGTTAATTTGTAGTATCCAAACTAATTTAAACTGATTTGTCTGATCATCTGGGTTTATTATGCTATATACACTATGCCTATTAAAATCATGTCATATATATTATTGTTGAATGATGCTCTGTTTTTTCTTAGATCTTTCTCCAGACATATATTATTAACCAGTCATACTACCATATCAATTTGAGTCGCGCTTTGGGAAGACGGGATTAATGCATGTACATAAAGTTTTGTCCCAGATTAGCCTGTACAGTCCGCTCAGGCAAACAAGGGACGACACTTGCTGCCTAAATTGGATTTTTGCTAAGATTAGAGACTTCCTTTGAATGAAAAATACCATACAATCGGAAAGTGTTGTCCCAGATTGGCCTGTGTTGACTACACAGGCATATCTGGGACCACACTTTATGCATATGTATTAAGCCCCATTTTTCCAGAGTGGTCGAGGCTGATTTATTTAAATTTAGGTGCTATGCTAACGATGAAGTGGACATTGAAATAGTATTGCGGTCAAAAGAGAATAGCCTTGATCCCCACGCAATGAGCTGTCTCAAGACCTTTTCAAGGGCTTAAATATACAAGCCTAAAGCTTTCAATTCAGTCTGACTTATAATAAAGGTTTAAAATTCAACCAACTATTGTGTTTTTGTTTTTTTAGGAACTATTTCAAAGGCAGCAAAAGGACATGAAAACTAAAATAGAATCCAAACTGGAAATTTTGGACTCTAATCAGAAGCAACTTTCCTCTGAAACAAAGACTTATTTCGAAGATATCAAGCAAACATTGGAGACCAAGGTGCTTCCCTGGCAGAACAATGATATTGTTCCCAAGAAGATTCAAGAGCAACTGAATGAGCTTTATGACAAACACCAGGCCGAGATACATAGACTGGAATCTGAGATGGAAAAACAAAGAAAACAGAGCCTTGAAGTGCGGACAAGAACAGTTAACAAGCCAGAAGATGAAGGCAGTATGCAGAATGACGTGTTTAAACTTTCCAATGTGTATGATTTCAATGAAGCTGATATGGACTCCAACAGAAAAAACGTTGTAAGGTCAGGCACAATATTCAATAATAAAGGTCGAGGATTTCTGTCGCCCCGCCCCCCACAAGGCAAGTGGAATAGCCGCACGTTGTTTGGCAGAGCCAACCCATCCCCATCTCCAGTTGCCACTGTGTTTCCTCAAAGGCAGCTGCGTAATGAAGGTGTTGAAAACGCTAGCACTTCTTTACAGCAAATGCCCTTTGAAGACAGGGACAGAATAATGTCCTTACAGGCCTCTGTTAATCCTTCAGCAAATAATGGAGGGGCAGCAGATGACAGTCATACAAACAGCTTGCTGTTAAGTACATCTGCTGCTACTGTTACAAAGTCGAAACCTGGAAGGAAACGGGGTGGTAAAAGGAAGAAAAAAAAGCAAGAAAAGAATGGTCCTCCACAATCTAAAATGATGGAAGCAGCAAGGGCGACTGAGCAGGAACGCAACCAGTTGGTGAAAGTGAGCAGCAAACCTTTGGATGTTTTTGCTTTCCATGATCCCACCTCACCTCCTCCTAGAGTAATGAAGTCAAATAGAGAAAGTTACAACGGCAAAAGTGAACGGTAAACGATTTCAGAGTGATTATTGCAAATATTTCATTTGTTTATCTTGTGTGTTTCTTTCTAATGTTTTGTTGTAAAAAAATTAGTACAGAACCATTTGAGCTCATATTATTAATGCAATGTGAGTTGCTCTTCAGGAAAACAGGTCTTAATGCACATGCTTTAAGTATGGTCTCAGATTAGCTTGTGCAGTCGGCATATCAGGGATCACATTTTCCGCTTTTTTGGAATTTTCATTTTAAGGACGTCTCTTCTAAACAAAAATCTAGTCTAGGCAAAAATTGTCGTCCCTAATAAGCCTGTGCAGACTGCTAATATGTGACAACACTTTACACTTGTGCATTAAAGGGACCTTTTCACAGATTTTGGCATGAATTGAAGTTTGTCATTAAAGGCTTTATATTGATAAATGTAAACATTTGATCTAACAAGCTCCAGCAACAAGTAAAAATAATTTAAAGGAAGAAATAAAAGTAACCCTCAACTCGAACCACTGACCCCTTAAGTAAAAGTCTAACACTTAGACCACTCGGCCATCCATACTCTTACAGTGAGTTATCTATTTTATAATTTATTTAAGCAATCCTCGTAGAGTCACAAAATATAACGACAACACAAATTATTCAATCTTTTAATGTTGCAACGCTTTATACTTTTTATAGGTTTTAAATCGTCAAAAAGATGCCTATCATGGATATTTTAGAGCATGGTGAATGTTCAGTATTACTGTTTCCTCACAAATATCATAACTATAACAAAAATTTGCGATTGTAAAACATATTTCAATTTTGTCAATTTACCAAAACATGAAAAGGTCCCTATAAGCCTGGTTTTCCGCTAGTGCAGCTCATGTTATTGTTATAATGAATATGAATAAAATCTTTTTCCCAGAAATGCACATGCACGGTTAAAGGGGCCTTTTCACACTTTGGTAAATTGACAAAATTAAACAAAATTGTTTCAGATTCGCATGTTTTCATTTTAGTTATGATTTTTGTGAGGAAACATTAATACTGAACATATACCATGCTCTAAAATAGCCATTATATGCATCTTTTGACGATTTAAAAACCTAAATAATATAAAGCGTTGCAACGCGAAACGATTGAATAATTTGGAGAGTTCTGTTGTTGTCATTATATTTTGTTAAACTACGAGGATTGCTTATATAAAGTACAAAATTCATACTTCATTGTATAAGCACAGATGGCCGAGTTGTCTAAGTGATAGACTTTTTACTCCAGGACTCCAGGGGCCAGTGGTTGGAGCCCAGTTGAGGGTTAGTTTTTTTTATTTTATTCTTCATTTCTAATCAGAGCAATTAAGATCCAATGTTACCATTTATCAATATAAGGCATTTACTGGCAAACTTCAATACATGCTGAAATCTGTGAAAAGGCCTCTTTAAGTAGTCAAAAACAAATGTAGCTTTTACTAAAGGATGAAAGCATTGTTAATGTTTATAATTGACTTCTTATTATCCATGTTTTTCCTACTGTTTACTTTATCATCATGTATTACAGGGACTCTGATAACTCATGGACTTCTGCTTATAAAGATGTGAGTAACAAAAGCCTTTCCTGAAATTGACAAAAGGATACTTGATAAACAAGTTAGCTTAGAATATAATGTCTAATTAGTTCATTTATTTTCTGTTTAAGATAAAATATAAAGAAAAATCATTCCATGTTTTCCAGTTGCATGATATTTCTCATATAAGTTACCATTGTAAAGTTAAAAATTCTTGCAAATAGCTATGGTTCATCTTACTAACCTAGTTATATAATTAAAACAATTGTGTGGTTACAAAGGATTGTCAATTACAAATGCATGTGAATTTCAATTCTTTTTACATCCTTCTAAAACAATCAGAATGTACTTTCACAGCCCCTTTTGCTATCATTAACAATAACACATTATATGAATGTCAAGAGCATATTATAATTAAATGACATAGTCTGTATATATGTTTTTTTTTCCTACATGTATGCTGTATATAATTATAATTATAGAGACTGTCTCATAAATATGGTTAACAGATAACTTTGACACTATACTCACAGTAAATATGTAAGTTTATAATTAATAAATTAGTATGAATATGATATCATACTGTAATGGAACTCCATTCAGGGACTTTAAATTATTGTAATCGCTAATTGCTAAAAAACAGCATTTTTTGTTACTGAAAGCCCTAAAAGCATGTCAGTCTTTGTCCTTCTTTTGGCAATCAATGGAGGTCACCATTAACTACTGCACTGTTTTTTCATTTGAAGTCTGATGGAGATAGCAGTATGAATTCCTCACCGTCACTGTCTATTACTGAAATCTTCATACGAAGGAAGGTCCACACTGACAAAGCCAGAGTTACAGAAGATACAGGTACTAGTATTGGTCTGCTATTGGAAGTGAAACAGTTCCAAGCGAACTTTTCAGTATCAACCAATCCAGACTGTTCTGGACACACTACATCTGTAGGCTGCCCATTTCTGTTTATTAGTTTATTAAAATTAATACCAACGTCAATTTATAACAGATTCTGTTGTTATGTAAACATTGTTTACAGATTTATAAAGATGTTGTGTTGTCAATTGGATTAATTTAAAACAAGATGTTACCTGAGATAACAAGATATTATTGGGACAAATCTTCTGACCAAGTTTCATGAAGATCGGAAAATAAATGTGACCTCTAGAGTGTTAACAAGGTTTTACTATAGCCATATAAGGAAAAATGCTCCGCCCCCTGGCAGCCATGTTTTTCAACCAACAGGCATCATTTTTTAACTCGTCCAAGATATTATTGGGACAATAAATGTGGCCTCTAGAGTGTTAACAAGATTTTACTATAGCCATATAAGGAAAAATGTGCCAAGATATTATCGGGATGAATCCTCTGACCAAGTTTCATGAAGATCGGACAGTAAATGTGGCCTCTAGAGTGTTAAACAAGATTTTACTATAGCCATATAAGGAAAAATGCCCCGCCCCCAGGAAGCCATGTTTTTCAAGCAAACATAAGTATTTTCGAACTCATCCAAGATATAATTGAGACCAATCTTCTGACCAAATTTCATGAAGATTGGACAATGAATGTGGCCTCTAGAATGTTAACAAGGTTTTACTAAAGCTATATATAGCCATATAAGGAAAAATGCCCCGCCCCTGGTGGCCATGTTTTTAAAGCAACCAAAACCATTTTCGAACTCATCCAAGATATCATTGGGACAAATCTTCTGACCAAGTTTCATGATGATCGGAAAATAAATGTGGCCTCTAGAGTGTTAACAAGGATTTACTATAGCCATATAAAGAAAAATGCCCGGCCCCCTGGTGATCATGTTTTTCAACCAAAGGGCATCAGTTTTTAACTCGTGCAAGATATTATTGGGACAATAAATGTGGCCTCTAGAGTGTTAACAAGATTTTACTATAGCCATATAAAGGAAAAATATGCCCTGCCCCTTGGCAGCCATGTTTTTCAAGCAAACGTAACCATTTTCAAACTCGTCCAAGATATCATTGAGACCAATCTTCTGACCAAATTTCATGAAGATTGGACAATAAATGTGGCCTCTAGTTTGTTAACAAGGCAAATGTTGATGACGCACGACGGACAGAAGGCGATCACAAAAGCTCAGGTGAGCGAAAAATAAAATGTATGTTTATTCGAATGTTAATAAATAACAATGAACACAATTGTATTATCATTCAGGAGCAATTGTTCCCCCTGCAAGCTTCACCAATCTTGCAGAGATGTGCAGTACCAGCCTGGAAGTCTCCAGCATCTTGTCACAGGTATGTGTAGTACCAGCCTGGAAGTTTCCAGCATCTTGTCACAGGTATGTGTAGTACCAGCCTGGAAGTCTCCAGCATCGTGTCACAGGTATGTGCAGTACCAGCCTGGAAGTCTCCAGTATATTGTCCCAGGTATGTGCACTACCAGCCTGGAAGTCTCCAGCATCTTGTCATAGGTATGTGCAGTACCAGCCTGTAAGTCTCCAGCATCTTGTCACAGGTATGTGCAGTACCAGCCTGGAAGTCTCCAGAATCTTGTCACAGGTATGTGAAGTACCAGCCTGGACGTCTCCAGTATATTGTCACAGGTATGTGTAGTACCAGCCTGGAAGTCTCCAGTATCTTGTCACAGGTATGTGCAGTACCAGCCTGGAAGTCTCCAGAATCTTGTCACAGGTATGTGAAGTACCAGCCTGGAAGTCTCCAGTGTATTGTCACAGGTATGTGCAGTACCAGCCTGGACGTCTCCAGCATCTTGTCACAGGTATGTGTAGTACCAGCCTGGAAGTCTCCAGTATATTGTCACAGGTTTGTGTAGTACCAGCCTGGAAGTCTCCAGCATCTTGTCACAGGTATGTGTAGTACCAGTCAGGAAGTCTCCAGCATATTGTCACAGGTATGTGTAGTACCAGCCTGGAAGTCTCCAGAATCTTGTCACAGGTATGTGAAGTACCAGCCTGGAAGTCTCCAGTGTATTGTCACAGGTATGTGCAGTACCAGCCTGGACGTCTCCAGCATCTTGTCACAGGTATGTGTAGTACCAGCCTGGAAGTCTCCAGTATCTTGTCACAGGTATGTGTAGTACCAGCCTGGAAGTCTCCAGTATATTGTCACAGGTATGTGCAGTACCAGCCTGGAAGTCTCCAGCATCTTGTCACATGTATGTGAAGTACCAGCCTGGAAGTCTCCAGTATCTTGTCACAGGTATGTGTAGTACCAGCCTGGAAGTCTCCAGTATCTTGTCACAGGTATGTGCAGTACCAATCTGGAAGTCTCCAGTATCTTGTCACATGTATGTGCAGATGTGCAGTACCAGCCTGGAAGTCTCCAGTATATTGTCACAGGTATGTGCAGTACCAGTCTGGAAGTCTCCAGCATCTTGTCACAGGTATGTGCAGTACCAATCTGGAAGTCTCCAGTATCTTGTCACATGTATGTGCAGATGTGCAGTACCAGCCTGGAAGTCTCCAGTATCTTGTCACAGGTATGTGCAGTACCAGCCTTGAAGTCTCCAGCATCTTGTCACAGGTATTTGCAGTACCAGCCTGGAAGTCTTCAGCATCTTGCCACATGTATGTGCAGATGTGCAGTACCAGCCTTGAAGTCTCCAGCATCTTGTCACAGGTATGTGCAGTACCAGCCTGGAAGTCTCCAGCATCTTGTCACAGGTATGTGTAGTACCAGCCTGGAAGTCTCCAGTATCTTGTCACAGGTATGTGCAGTACCAGTCTGGAAGTCTCCAGAATCTTGTCACAGGTATGTGAAGTACCAGCCTGGAAGTCTCCAGTGTATTGTCACAGGTATGTGCAGTACCAGCCTGGACGTCTCCAGCATCTTGTCACAGGTATGTGTAGTACCAGCCTAGAAGTCTCCAGTATTTTGTCACAGGTATGTGTAGTACCAGCCTGGAAGTCTCCAGTATCTTGTCACAGGTATGTGCAGTACAAGCCTAGAAGTCTCCAGTATTTTGTCACAGGTATGTGTAGTACCAGCCTGGAAGTCTCCAGTATATTGTCACAGGTATGTGTAGTACCAGCCTGGAAGTCTCCAGTATATTGTCACAGGTATGTGTAGTACCAGCCTGGAAGTCTCCAGTATATTGTCACAGGTTTGTGTAGTACCAGTCTGGAAGTCTCCAGCATCTTGTCACAGGTATGTGCAGTACCAGCCTGGAAGTCTCCAGCATCTTGTCACATGTATGTGCAGTACCAGCCTGGACGTCTCCAGTATATTGTCACAGGTTTGTGTAGTACCAGTCTGGAAGTCTCCAGCATCTTGTCACAGGTATGTGTAGTACCAGTCTGGAAGTCTCCAGCATCTTGTCACAGGTATGTGCAGTACCAATCTGGAAGTCTCCAGTATCTTGTCACATGTATGTGCAGATGTGCAGTACCAGCCTGGAAGTCTCCAGTATCTTGTCACAGGTATGTGCAGTACCAGCCTTGAAGTCTCCAGCATCTTGTCACAGGTATTTGCAGTACCAGCCTGGAAGTCTTCAGCATCTTGCCACATGTATGTGCAGATGTGCAGTACCAGCCTTGAAGTCTCCAGCATCTTGTCACAGGTATGTGCAGTACCAGCCTGGAAGTCTCCAGCATCTTGTCACTGGTATGTGCAGTACCAGCCTGGAAGTCTCCAGCATATTGTCACAGGTATGCGCAGTACCAGTCTGGAAGTCTCCAGCATCTTGTCACAGGTATGTGCAGTACCAGCCTGGAAGTCTCCAGAATCTTGTCAAAGGTATGTGAAGTACCAGCCTGGAAGTCTCCAGTATATTGTCACAGGTATGTGTAGTACCAGCCTGGAAGTCTCCAGCATCTTGTCACAGGTATGTGTAGTACCAGTCTGGAAGTCTCCAGCATATTGTCACAGGTATGTGTAGTACCAGCCTGGAAGTCTCCAGTATCTTGTCACAGGTACGTGCAGTACCAGCCTGGAAGTCTCCAGTATCTTGTCACAGGTATTTGAAGTACCAGCTTGGAAGTCTCCAGTATCTTGTCACAGGTATGTGCAGTACCAGCCTGGAAGTCTCCAAAATCTTGTCACAGGTATGTGAAGTACCAGCCTGGAAGTCTCCAGTGTTTTGTCACAGGTATGTGCACTACCAGCCTGGAAGTCTCCAGAATCTTGTCACAGGTATGTGAAGTACCAGCCTGGACGTCTCCAGTATATTGTCACAGGTATGTGTAGTACCAGCCTGGAAGTCTCCAGCATCTTGTCACAGGTATGTGCAGTACCAGGCTGGAAGTCTCCAGCATATTGTCACAGCTATGTGCAGTACCAGTCTGGCAGTCTCCAGCATCTTGTCACAGGTATGTGCAGTACCAGCCTGGAAGTCTCCAGAATCTTGTCACAGGTATGTGAAGTACCAGCCTGGAAGTCTCCAGTATATTGTCACAGGTATGTGTATAGTACCAGCCTGGAAGTCTCCAGCATCGTGTCACAGGTATGTGCAGTACCAGCCTGGAAGTCTCCAGTATCTTGTCACATGTATGTGAAGTACCAGCTTGGAAGTCTCCAGTATCTTGTCACAGGTATGTGGAGTACCAGCCTGAAGTCTCCAGCATATTGTCACAGGTATGTGCAGTACCAGCCTGGAAGTCTCCAGCATCTTGTCACAGGTATGTGCAGATGTGCAGTACCAGCCTGGAAGTCTCCAGTATCTTGTCACAGGTATGTGCAGTACTAGTCTGGAAGTCTCCAGCATCTTGTCACAGGTATGTGTAGTACCAGCCTGGAAGTCTCCAGCATCTTGTCACAGGTATGTGTAGTACCAGCCTGGACGTCTCCAGCATCTTGTCACAGGTATGTGTAGTACCAGCCTGGAAGTCTCCAGCATCTTGTCACAGGTATGTGCAGTACCAGCCTGGAAGTCTCCAGAATCTTGTCACAGGTATGTGTAGTACCAGCCTGGAAGTCTCCAGTATCTTGTCACAGGTATGTGCAGTACCAGTCTGGAAGTCTCCAGCATCTTGTCACAGGTATGTGCAGAACCAGTCTGGCAGTCTCCAGTATCTTGTCACAGGTATGTGCAGAACCAGTCTGGCAGTCTCCAGTATCTTGTCACAGGTATGTGCAGAACCAGTCTGGCAGTCTCCAGTATCTTGTCACAGGTATGTGTAGTACCAGCCTGGAAGTCTCCAGTATCTTGTCACAGGTATGTGCAGTACCAGTCTGGAAGTCTCCAGCATCTTGTCACAGGTATGTGCAGAACCAGTCTGGCAGTCTCCAGTATCTTGTCACAGGTATGTGCAGTACCAGTCTGGCAGTCTCCAGTATCTTGTCACAGGTATGTGTAGTACCAGTCTGGAAGTCTCCAGTATCTTGTCACAGGTATGTGCAGTACAAGTCTGGAACACTCCAGTATTTTGTCACAGGTATGTGCAGTACCAGTCTGGAAGTCTCCAGTATATTGTCCCAGGTATGTGCAGTACCAGTCTGGAAGTCTCCAGCATCTTGTCACAGGTATGTGCAGTACCAGCCTGGAAGTCTCCAGTATCTTGTCACAGGTATTTGCAGTACCAGTCTGGAAGTCTTCAGTATATTGTCACAGGTATGTGCAGTACCAGTCTGGAAGTCTCCAGCATCTTGTCACAGGTATGTGCAGTACCAGTCTGGAAGTCTCCAGTATCTTGCCACAGGTATGTGCAGTACCAGCCTGGAAGTCTCCAGTATCTTGTCACAGGTATGTGTAGTACCAGCCTGGAAGTCTCCAGTATCTTGTCACAGGTATGTGAAGTACCAGCCTGGAAGTCTCCAGTATATTGTCACAGGTATGTGTAGTACTAGCCTGAAAGTCTCCAGCATCTTGTCACAGGTATGTGCAGTACCAGTCTGGAAGTCTCCAGTATCTTGTCACAGGTATGTGAAGTACCAGCCTGGAAGTCTCCAGTATCTTGTCACAGGTATGTGTAGTACCAGCCTGGAAGTCTCCAGTATCTTGTCACAGGTATGTGAAGTACCAGCCTGGAAGTCTCCAGTATATTGTCACAGGTATGTGTAGTACCAGCCTGAAAGTCTCCAGCATCTTGTCACAGGTATGTGCAGTACCAGTCTGGAAGTCTCCAGTATCTTGTCACAGGTATGTGCAGTACCAGTCTGGAAGTCTCCAGTATCTTGGCACAGGTATGTGAATAACCAGCCTGGAAGTCTCCAGTATCTTGCCACAGGTATGTGCAGTACCAGCCTGGAAGTCTCCAGTATCTTGTCACAGGTATGTGAAGTACCAGCCTGGAAGTCTCCAGTATCTTGTCACAGGTATGTGCAGTACTAGTTAGCAGAATTCTGATCTGTTACAGAAATATACCCCACATCGTTGAAAATGTGTTTTGTTTTATGTGGCATGTGTCGATTAGTGTGTGTGTCCATATTAAGTTTTTGTGTTATAAATGCTTTTTGCGAGTATAAATGTTTGAATATGCCTTTTGAAACTCAACACAGATTTTTGTTTAGTACGATATGTTTTTAGTAGATTCCACTATATTCTATGTTAATCTGCACAAAGCATATTGTTTATTAACGTGAATTATTTGTTACATTTGTCTCTCTCATAACCAACAAAGTACGGGCATTGTTTTAAAAATAATACTATGTACTTTTTATACACCCGTATTATGTAAACATCCAAGCAGTGGAAAATATTTATCCAGAGCATAACTGTGTCTATGTCCAAGGTCAAGGTCACAATTATAGGTCAAAGGTCGAATGTCTGAAATTTGTCAGGAGCATAACATTGTCCAGCACACTGAGACGTTGTGCTGCGCTAAAGAACCAGGTCTATAAGTCAAGGTCAGAAGCCAAAATAGTGTTGAACAAATAAGAAATAACAAAATATGCAGAAGATACTACCATACTGAGTGGCAAACATTGTAACAAAGTTCCTTAGTCTAAGGTCAAGGTCACAATTTAAGGTCACAGGTCAAATAAAATAAACCTGGTCCAATTTATACTGACATCATTTTGACAATGACTATTGTTTCATTAATTTTTTAGCTTATGTATTCTAAAAAAGGATTTGTTTTTAAATTAACCAGTAGACTAGTTCTGTTTCCCTTATTTGTGCTTTCCATTAGCTGTTTCTTTAGTAGCTTTTTTCCCCTATTTGCGCTTTCCATTAGCTGTTTCTTCTTATTTGTGCCTTCCAGTAGCCTTTGTATGCCCCCGGATCGAATGATCGGGGGGTATATTGTTTTTGGCCTGTCTGTCTGTCATTCTGTCCCAAAACTTTAACCTAAAACTTTAACCTTGGTTAAAGTTTTGCAATATTTAATAACTTGCAATATTGAAGATAGCAACTTGATATTTGGCATGCATGTGTATCTCATTGAGCTGCACATTTTGAGTGGTGAAAGGTCAAGGTCATCCTTCATGGTCAAAGGTCAAATGTATGGCTTCAAAGCGGCGCAATAGGGGGCATTGTGTTTCTGACAAACACATCTCTTGTTTCCTTATGTGTACCTTCCAGTAGCCTTTTATTCCTTATTTGTGCATTCCATGAGTTGTTTTTCCCTTATTTGTGTCTTCCATGAGTTGTTTCTCCCTTATTTGTGCTTTCCATGAGTCGTTTTTCCCTTTTTTGTGTCTTCCGTGAGTTGTTTTTCCCTTATTTGTGTCTTCCGTGAGTTGTTTTTCCCTTATTTGTATCTTCTGTGAGTTGTTTTTCCCGTTATTTGTGCCTTCTAGTAGCCTTTTTATGCTCCCCCAAAATTTATTTTTGGGGGGAGCATATAGTCGCCGCTTCGTCTGTCCGTGTGTGTGTCTGTCTGTCCATCAGTGCACAATTTTGTCCGGGCTATTTCTCAGCAACTAATGACCAGAATTCAATGAAACTTTATGGGAAGCTTCACTACCAAGAAGAGATGTGCATATTATAAGCGGGTTCTGGTCGGATGATTTTTCACAGAGTTATGGCCCTTTGAAATTTTCTATAAAAAAAAAATCTTGTCCCCCCCCCCCCCCCCCCAACTACTGTGCAATTTTTGTCCGGGCTATTTCTCAGCAACTAATGACCGGAATTCAATGAAACTTTATGGGAAGCTTCACTACCAAGAGGAGATGTGCATATTATCAGCGGGTTCTGGTCGGATGATTTTTCACAGAGTTATGGCCCTTTGAAATTTTCTATAAAAAAACTATTGTCACCCCAACTACTGTGTCCTCAAGACGTTTCCTTTTATCTGAATATATAGTGCAATATTGTGACAAAAAAAACTTTGGGGAGCATCACCCGTTTCCGACGGTTTCTGGTTTCCTTAGTTGTGACTTTTATGAGTCATTTTATCCTTATTTGTGCCCTCCATTTGTTTTTCCCTTATTATCGCCTTGCATAAGTTTTTTTGTTTTCTTATTTGTTCCTTATCTTATTTGCTTCCCTTATTTGTGCCTTCCATTTTCCAGGAAGGGAGACAGGTGCGTCGCTCAACAGAGAAGCGCAGACTTTGTGACTATGATGGCGACGTATTCCAAATATTTCAAGCACAGAAACGTAGACGATATTAGCAACTGAACTTCCAACAGAAATATTTTACACTATTAGTAAATTATTAAACTGTTTTATTTTGTAATTAGCAAACATTTTTTCATTTACTTACTGACCACTTTTCCATAGTTCATTTTGTTGATTATGTAAAAATTGTTAAAAGTTTCAATAAATCTGTTATGTTTCTCCTAATCTCATATTGAAATTGTTATTTTGATCTAATTTTATTCTTTTAAAATTGTTATGCAAACAATGATTATTATAAAATAATTTGAAAACATTACGCATTTGTTAAATAAATTCCGGATTTTCGAAACTAAGAAGCATTAGAGTAGTCTCCCATTCGGGTAGGTATCGCTCACTTCCAGGCTGTTCGAAGTACACGGCGCAAAAAGTAAACAATGGGAAAATTCTATTGTTGTATGCCTGAGTGTCAAAATTGTTGGGGAAAAGTTGGCAGATATGGCAAGCCTGTAACGCTGCACAAATTGCCAAGTAATCATGCTACGAAAACCGCATGGATTAGAGCTATAAGCAGGCGAGATTGGAAGCCAAACGGGTAGGTATCATTAGTGTACCGACATCTTATATGTCGATGTAGGAGAAGTACACCATGTATATGGGAAGCAAAATTATTACAAACATTTTGTTTAGTATTAATCAGGTTATAAACTAATTAAATTTGGTTTACTATGGCCTAATTTGTTGACATTTTACACCATGATTTGCTAATCTTAAATTTGAATGATTAATTTGTGCAGATTGACATTGAATATTTATGTTACCGGACCACACCAATCTAAATATCAACAATCAGCTCCTCTATTCCATGAATGCCTGAAATTGTAATCTAATGAACTTAAATGGCATTTATAATAAAACCGTTTTCTTATTAATACAACATAGGGCTATTTGTTCTATATTGATTGGTACAATTTCAGTGGATTATACATCAACACCCTGCCCCACTGTATATTAAATTATTTGCCATGTTTCGCACAAACTAGCATTTTACATTTATCTCTGTGACAAATTTAAGGTGCTCTGTTTATTTTTTTTTCAGTATTAAGTTAAACCCTTTTGTGTATATTGATGTTGCAGATACATCAGGGTATGCTTTGATCATTTGTGGATGGAATTTGTCCAAACTCCAGGAACAGGAACAAGGTGCCAACAAAATACCTTGCGCAGAAGATCCTTTCTACCAAGAAAGTATAGACCTGTAAATCTCTAATAAAGGTGATTAATAGCTGTTTCAGCGTTTCAACCTATTTATGCCCCCCTTCGAAGAAGAGGGGGTATATTGCTTTGCTCATGTCGGTCTATCTGTCGGTCTGTCCGTCCACCAGGTGGTTGTCAGACGATAACTCAAGAACGCTTGTGCCTAGGATCATGAAACTTCATAGGTACATTGATCATGACTAGCAGATGACCCCTATTGATTTTGAGGTCACTAGGTCAAAGGTCAAGGTCACGGTGACTCAAAATAGTAAAATGTTTTTTTGAATGATAATTTTAGAATGCATACGCGGCCAACAGGGCACACTCTGAACAATATTACTGAAGCAACTGGTCTGTAATCCTAAATCTATAATTATCAGTCCAATGAAACATCATCCTTTTAGTAAAATACAGTGGATCAGTAAAAATATTATCAGAATATGAGAAATTTTTGTATATTAAATATTGTGTTAATGTTTAATTTTGTTGATTAATATTAATATAAGCAGGACAGGGGAGGTAATACACTACAGGGGAAACAAATGCAATAAGTTTAAATTTATTGTTACAGATTTGCCTCCCTTGTAATATATTTAAATTTT